>NW_010331381.1:0-2076 GCF_000700745.2 Antrostomus carolinensis | reverse complement strand
CTCAGCTTGTTCCCTCTCTTTCCCCTCGATAAAAGCTGCTGGGGGATTTATTTCCACTTTTGAGGGTCGTCCTCCTTTCCTCCATCCTGCCCTGCTTGGCTTCTCCAGGAAGATGAGGAGGAGCTGGGGGGAAGCACTGCTGCTCCCCTCCTGGTTGTCACACCAGCTCAAGGAGGGGCTTTGGCACACGGTCCAGGATGGGGACACAGATGGCAGCCCTGGGTGTGGGTTTGACATGGGCAGCAGAGCCAGGGAAGCAGCAAGCACTGGCAGTGGGGTGTCCCCGTGTCCCCACCGCGGGCTGAAGGTCACTGAACACCGATGGGCCAAGGAAGCACCAAGGATGAGAGTGGGCGCTGGATGGCAGGCTGGGGTCAGCAGGTGGGATGCTGGTGGGTTTGGGGCAGCAGAACTCTGCTGTTGGAAAAGCAAACCCTAAATCAGACCCAGCTGTTGATGTCTGAGCTCACGGGGTACCACCAGCTCAGGTACAATGTGGCATCGAGGGGAGGAAATGGCTCACGTTGTAGGGGACCACAGGAGCAGCAAGAGCATCCCAGCAAGAGACTGGTTTTAAAGAAAGAGGAGCTGGTTCAGGAAGGGGCTGGTCTGGTGCTGCCCTTCCACACCAGGCAGGGCCCTGGGCTGTGACAGCGATTTGAGGCTCCTCGGTCACATCTGGAGCGAGCGGCCGAGCCCCGGTGGGAGCACAGGAGCTGTTCAGACAAGGGCTGGCTTGGTAACACCCACGCACGGAGATTTCTTCTCTCTCCCCTGTCCATTTACCCTTCTGCATCCCTGAACACGGGCGCTTCACGCTCCCGGCTGCTGCCCAGCTGCATCCCTCAGTCCCCGGGTCCTGGTCACCACCTCGGCTTGTCCCCAGAGCAGCAGCGCTGGGGAAGGGAGCAGAGACCACGGGCACGGGGCGCTCACTGCCCATCCCCAACCCGGGGGGCTGGGATAAGAACGAACCAGCCCAATGATGCACCCAGAGAGCAGGGGGTGGAGGGGGGACACGGCTTCCCCACGCGTCTGTCTGTCTGTCCGTCCGCTCTCCCGCCAGCACGGCAGCTGCTGCTACAAACACGGGCTGGGCTGCAAAAACCTTTGTAATCGTCATCATCACAGACCTTTCCTTTTCTTTCGATATGAAAATAAACGGGGGCTGTTTGCAGAAGGTTTTCATTTAAGGGAAACATCTGGAGTCAGCACTTCTCCCCCGAAGGGCAGCGAAGGGTTCAGAGGACACCAGCCATTGCACCAGGGAGGAAGAGGAGGAGGAAGGAGCCGATTTATCCCCAGGGAAGGGACACTGCACGTTCCTGCACAGTGTCTGCTGCCCAGCCTCAAGCCAGAGAGGCACCATCCCCCCAGGGATGAAGGATGCAAACCCCCGCTTCGCACCTCCACCAGCAGAACAGCCCCTCCAAGTCCCAAAAGCCATGGGGGCCAAGCAGGGCTTGGAGATGCTCCTGAGGTCCCCCCAGGACCAAAGGGGACACCCGAATTTGGCTGCTGGGAAGGACCTTGGGGACCCAAGGGGACAGAAGGAGCAGGGATGCTGCCGGTCCCCTGGGCTGTGGGTGAGTGTGGAGAAGGGCTTACAGAGGGGCAGCACCCCTGGGGACAGGGGCTGGTGTCACAGCCCAGCCAGGGGACATCACCCCTTCATCCAGCTCCCCCATGGGCCCCAGGAGCATCCCCCAAAGCCAGTAACACCTGGGGTGCAAGCAAAGCCCTTCCTGCCACCCTGGGAGAGGAAGGGTCCTGTCCCATCCTGTCCCTGCCTGGCGAGTCCCCAGGTGGCAGCAGGACACTGGGGGCCAGCACGGGGAGTGTGAGTGGGACCGCACCCCGGCTGGCCCGTGTCCCCTGGGCGGGATGGTCCCCACACTGGCTGCAGCGACACCAGGCTGGAGTGATATCTCTGGGGTTCCCACCTGGGGAAACCCTCCAGCACCCCACACCCCAACCAGGTCCCCCTCCTGGCTCCACCTGGGGCTCCACGTTTCCAGCCCCAACCCTGCACAAGATCACCCTGATCTTCTCCAGCTCCCACCTCCCCGCCATGTC
>NW_010331380.1:0-1350 GCF_000700745.2 Antrostomus carolinensis | reverse complement strand
GGTCCCTGGGGTTGGGCACAGGCCCTGCCAGCTCCGGCACGACGCTGAGCCCCTGCACCCCGGGCAGCCCTTGCTCCTGTGTGGCCGTGCCCGGGACCCCGCTGCCATTCACACACCTGGCAGCACCACAGCCCCCTCCTCACACATCTCATGGCACCGATCGGTTTAGGAAGAGGCACTTGTGCTTTGGAAAACTCTGCTTTTTGCTAAATCCGCTGAGGACAGTAACCCTGGGTGACTGGGAGCAGAGGAGCCCCAGTCCCGCTGGAGGTGACGGGAAAGGTCCTTTCTGCTCTGTCCCCGCTCCAGGGCCCCGCTGGAGGGACCTGGCCCTTATGTACGGACAGTCCCAGCTGTGCACAGCAGCTCTCACAGCGCAGTGGGGACCGGCACTGGGGCCAGGCTGTGGTGTCCCCACGCCTGGAGAGCCAGGACTGGGGTTTCCATTTAGCTCTGGGAACGGCAAGCTCGTGACGGGAAAGGTCCTTTCTGCTCTGTCCCCGCTCCAGGGCCCCGCTGGAGGGACCTGGCCCTTATGTACGGACAGTCCCAGCTGTGCACAGCAGCTCTCACAGCGCAGTGGGGACCGGCACTGGGGCCAGGCTGTGGTGTCCCCACGCCTGGAGAGCCAGGACTGGGGTTTCCATTTAGCTCTGGGAACGGCAAGCTCAGGGTCAGCCGCTTCCACCTGGCACTGGCCCAAGGAGGGCTCGGTGACCACCACTGCTGGCAGGTGGCACAGCCAGGCAGAGCTGCCGCACAAGCTGAGCATTGCCCCTTGCAAGCCGCTCTGTCCCTGGCTGGCGCTGAGCTCGCTGTGTGCTCTCCTGCACAAAACAATCTGCTTATTCTGGCAACTAACCCGTCTGGCGGCCGAGCACACGAGGGTCACAGGCCTGGGGCGACAATGAACAATATCGCATCGCTCCAGCGCAGCGGGGATGTGGCCGCTGAATGATCCGGCACACAGCCCCGGCCGATCCGGTGGCTGGGCTGGAGACAGAGCAGAGCACCGGGGGAATCAGACACCCTCTTTGTCACCAAAGTGCCAGTTGGTCTCTCCAATCCTTCAGCAGTTGCGGAGCAGTAAAGCTGCTGGGAGAGCTGCCCTTGGCCTGGCCAAGGCACAGAACCATCCCTGGCATTCGCAGGGCTCAGTAGCGCTTGTTTGGGGTTGGGGGGACACAGAGAACAAACCCGCTGACGTCCCCACAGCTCCCAGAAAGCGGGTACGAGCCCTGGGCTTTACTCCAGCGCTGGATGCTGTGAGCCACAGACCTAGCACAGCTCTGCTCTGGCAGCGCACGGAGCCCTGGTGGCACCATGAAGGGCAGCACCACAGCACCAGCT
>NW_010331379.1:0-18431 GCF_000700745.2 Antrostomus carolinensis | reverse complement strand
AAAGCGAAAGGAGGAAAGCGAAAGGAGGAAAAACACATTAAAATTTCAACTCAATGTAAAACATTTTAAATTATTTTAGAAACAAGGAATGGCTATTACTGCCTTAAAATCTGCATGAACTCTGTAATGATGCTCTGCTAAAGTAAAACATCATCTCCTCACTCCACCTTGCATGCAAACAACAATCCTGCTTCCTGACAGGCTGCAAATTTCAACTCCCTTTGAGAATACACTATTTTCAAAAAGAGAAATATATTTATTTCATTAGAATTCTAGGTTAGAATTAGAGCTAACTCTTCAAAATGAGCATAAGGACATTGAACTCTGAAATCCTGGATTTCAGTTGAAGCCATTAGAAAGATACAGCAAACCACAAGGTTCAGTCCCCAAACACCACTGCAGACACACACATTTCTAAGATTCAGTTTGGTTTACTGAATAGAAATATGCTGCTCAGAGAGAAAAACTAATAAGGAGTTTGTCTTTAGATCAATATCTGGATCCATCTGTGGACATGAAAATAAACAAGAATCTGCAGTTGGTTATTAGAATTTAATATGGCATTCTGTCTTCAGCAGAAGCAGTATTTAAACCTATAGATTAGTATAGCTTCATAGCTTTTTAAATGAAAATACAAGTCACATTTCTTCAGTTCTAAGTACTCTGTCAGTGGCATGCCTTACCATTAGTCTCTATTACTATTATTCTTTCACTGCATTTCCTGCATTTTCTACTTCCTCATATCTCTATAAAGCTTTCCTTCATTACTACTTTTTAGATTACTCAGTGGCAGGTCTTCAGCCAGTTTCACCTGCAAAAACTAATGGAAGTGCCTTGTCTATGAATTCGACTACTTCTCTCCTAGGCAGCTTTTCAGCTTTCACTTTTCATTTACGAATTTCACAGCACCCTCTACTATACCAGCTCTTAGTCCTATCTCTACATCAGAGCAAATCAAAATCACAGAGAAGATAGAATTAGTGAATTCAAATTGCTCCCGAGATTTCAGAAAACAAAAACAAAAACAAAAAACCACAAATAAACGATGAAAACTAACTACCCTCTACTTCATACAACTATGATTTTGTCCACCTCATGAACCACAAACATTCTCAACTTTTGCTTGTAACCTCCTTCACTATCACACAAAAGGTTAGTAGTAGTCAGCCTGTGGCTTCATTAGCTTACACATCTCCTGAGTAACTCAAGGGCAGTTCCATGGTTGGAGCTATGTAACACAACTGACAGGAAGAAATAAAGACCCTGCACAAGCTCAGTGACCTTGGGACACAGACACAATGCCATGCTGGTTGCTTTTCTGTCACTGGGAAGCCACTGGCACCTTCCAGGAGCACACTACTCCTGCTTGGCCCTTTTCCACTAACTGTTCAAGAAATGAGCTTTATTGGCTTTCAGCTAAATGAAAAATTTGGTAACAAGCCAGATGTCAGCTGGCTAACAATGTGCGAGCAACACTTACTTTAAAATGTTGTAAAGGTAAAACACAAATTTAATCACTCCCTACACAAAAGCAAGAATTTTTAAAAAGTATTTTTAACAGAAAAACACAAAGGAGTTTTGTTCATGTCTTTGGAAGTTGACAATGATTTAACTCAACTCAAATAAAATATATAAGTTCTCTTTATCATTCCAATACTCAAAAAAATCTATATATGATATCAATAGTCACAAATTTCCTTCATTTATATAAGTTAAAAGCATTTTTATCCAACACAAACTTCAAATTCATTCTACACTGCATACTCAGTTGCAGTGAAATCATTGATTATCCACTGTCTTCACAGACTTGTTTAAAAAAAAGTCAAGATTCATTCTTAACAGCTTCATAGATATCTCTTTTTCATTAATTGATTTTCAAGGTGTTCTGAAATGCAGAATTTTCTTTAGGAAAGAAGAAAAAAAAGCTTTTTCCTCTGTTCATACAGGGTTTAATGTGGCAAAAAAAGACTTGAACAGACGTGCTACAAATTTTATTCTAGAATAGTATTGTGGAATATTAGGCAGAAAAAATGTGTTATTAGGCTATTATGAAAATGGAATATTACCTATTATGTACTTCTTTACAAGATTTCCAATTTGCTTCACAAACAGCTTAAAAGGCTGATCATAAACAAGACAGGAAATTCCAAGAATGCTGACCATCATCCACAAGCAAGCTAATGTGAAACAGAATTTGCAAGACTACAGAAAACAGCACAAATTAATTTAATTGAATCCTGTAGCACCAAAATTTAGCCATATTTGGAAGTGAGAGGTAAGATAAGACCCTGAGAAAGAACATAAAGCTCTCCAGACCTCTTTCCATATCACAGCCATATTGACAGGAAATTTTCCAGGACTATGGTCCCTCAAAGAAAACTATCACACAGGTGATATGATATTATGAGACTAAAAAATACTTTGACTGGAAGAAGTTAAGATAATCTTAATACTTACTGTTATTTACTTGCTTTTGTCTCTGAAGTGGGCACATATACAAGTTAATTTATTTCACATAATGATCAATACAGCTGAGACAAAGTATTAAGGACTATTTTTGAATGAGTTACAGTGAAAGAGACAATTGTTTCTATTACAGCTTGCAAAAACATAAACTAGGTAATTGAAAGATATTTACTACAACCTAATCTGACTAATCTAATTCTTCATATTCCCCAAGACGAGATCTGTATTCTGACAATTAGAGAAGATGGCAAATGCTAAAAAAAACCCACAACAAAAAAACCCCCAAAAACCCACCCAACAGCAACAACAAAAAGAAACTCACCAAACAGAAAATTCATGCTTATTACCATCTCAATCCATCATGTTAATTTTGCTAAGACAACAGAAAATAGGTAGAACATCGATGAAAATAAACTGTGTCATAAAGAATTTTTTTTGCAAGTTTTCTCACCTCAGAGAGAAAAATATGATCCCCATAAAGCATTAGTTTAACAATTGTCTGTTTACAGCAAAACAAGATTCCCTGAAGCTATCAATGCTAACCAAAAGATGATACTCATATTTATTAGTCATAATGGTTCCAGTGAGCTACCATCCTATGGAGCTATACAGCACAAGCTAGTAAGAGACATTTCTAGTAGTCAGTGAGCTAGTGTGGCATCTAACATACCTCTATGGTCTACTCTCCAAGACTAGAGACTTCTGGGAATGTGAATGCTTCAATTTCTGATGACTGATTTGTCAAATTCAGTTATTTCTACCTCCTATTGAACTAATCAATTCAGAAGACAGAAAAACAACAACAAAAGACTACTTTGCATCTTCCAAGTCAGACTGTAGGTAAATAACAGGGTTGTAAAGTCAAGCACTCAGAAATCAAAGCCACCAGAATCAAGCCCTTACTTCTTTTCTGCATTTGAGTTGAGTCTTCCTCTCCCTTCAGTCTAGCTAAGGCCATGTTCCTCCCAAACCAAAGCTTTCTCACCCTAGGCTCCCCATCCACCTCACCCTGCTTGCTACCACATTACCCAGTGCTCTGTCTCCACTCCCTACCTACAACACCTTCTAGTCTCCCAGGGATCTTTAGTCCATCACCTCCCCACTTCCTCTTCTTCACTATCTGTCTCAGGTATTCATCCTACAAATAATAACTGTTCTTTAACAACAAGTTCCCTAACAAAAAAAAACTTGGGATCTTCTTTCCTATCCCTAGGTCTTAATTGCAGTCCCCTTCCTCATCATGCTTTCACTGTCAGGCCAAATAATTCTAACCAACTTGTTCTTTGTATTTGCCCAACTACTTCCCCATTCCAGCACATTTGCCTACACCAGACCTCACCGATTTTCCCAGCAAGCACTTAGTCTCAAGTTTTTAGCTGCTGGAAGGTGATAGAAGCACTCTAGCCAACATTTAAACAAAGAGGATTAGAAAAAAAATCAAAGCTCTTTATCGTTTCCATTCACTAGTAAGAACACGCCAGGCAGAAAAAAATCTAGCTAGTTTTGGTACCACTATAATACAAGTACCTGCATCCTTTTGGACCTACACTGGACCTCTTCATGAACCATCAAAGTGTACTCTTCACCAGACCCACTAGTAACAGTGGGACCTTGCTAAACAGTTAAGTGTTAGACAGACACTTTCATGTCCTTCAACCCAAGTTCAGAAAAAGAAATAGAAAAGAAATAACATCTTTACGGCAGTGTGCGTGTGTGAGATGAGAAATAGAAAACACAAGCATCTTTGTGCTCTTCTCTGACAAATGTAAATTGAGCACATTTTCAGAAAATACCCACTGGGAACATTTGTCCTTATGCCATAACAGTCTGCAAATATTTATGTTGTACTTTTTGAGTTTATGTCATTTGTGCCTGCATACAGGAGATCTGAAAACAGACTGAAACACTAACAAGTAATACTCAAGACAAAATAGTTTAGGACTGGGGTGTATTTAATTCAAAACCTGCATCATAAAATACTTATCACGAGAGTTAAGAATAACCTCTGTTAATCTGGCTGACCTTACTGCAGTATTTTACCAACAAAGAACAAAGACTGATTTCTGAACTGTATAAGGCTTCAAACATTGTCTTCTCACTTGGCACATTTAACTTAAAACCTAAACCAATCCTCCATTCCAAATAATGCTCCTCTCCCTCCTTCTTCCTGCTCCCCCCCTCTCCAGATACAACCCTTTTCTACTCCAGCTTTACTGGTATCAATCACCCCCAGGCACCCTGTAAAGGAAACAGAAGTTGGGAAGCCAGGCAGAGGCCAGGTTGCTTCAACTGTGGTAAGAACAAAAGCCATTATCTGTGGGGAAATTAAACTGGATCAATCTCTTCATGTCTTGCTTGGAAGAGTTATGACTGCTATCCCTGCCGCTTCCTCCAGTGTCCCCAGCAGGAAAGTAGGTGCGAGTGTGGAGGAAGATTAAGTGATAACTGGAAGAAGAGCACCTTTAAGAAAAGGTAATCATGATGACATTATTTCCATAAACCCTCCTAAACCAAAATTAATACAAAATGGAGAAGAGTTTGTAGCCTTTATGGAGCTCAGAGAGTTCCCAAATCTTCTGAAAATTATAATTTTCCATGGATCAGGGCTGTTTGAAAGATACACAGTAAAAAGTCCTTCCTACATTCTTCCTGCTCTGCAGTAGTATGAAGAACACTGTCTCCAGTAGAAAAGATTTTTTTTATTTTTCTCTGCACTTCGGACTTGAAGGACAGACATCTACAGCCTGAGACACAATAAATTCATAGCTAGGACTGCTTTAAAATTTCAGAAAACTAGCAAAGACAATGGCAAATGCCCTCTAAAAGTCATCTACAGAAGCTACCTATACATTTACAGAACAGGATGACTATAAGCTTCCCTGAAATTCAGTTCTTCTTGCATTTTAGGGTGGGAAATTATTTTCTCCAATGTTGGGAACCAACGGCCCACAGACAGGATCCAAAGGCCAAATTGCAATCTTGACTAGCTTGAGTTTCTCCTCCTGCCTGTTTCCCCTTGTGATAGTTGCACGGGGCTAGCCCTTGGCTACCAGCCAACACAGCTGTTCACCCGCTTCCCCCCCACCCCCAGGAGATAGGGGAGAGGATTGGGGGGGCAAGGATACGGAGGCTTGTAGGTTGAGATAAGAACAGTTCAATAATAGTAATAGTTTTAATAATATTAATATAATAGTTTTAATAATATATAGTATTTAGTATTTTAATAATATTAAAATACTAAAGATAATAATAACAGTAGCAAAATATGCAAGTGAGTGACACCCAATGTTATAGCTCACCCCCCTCCTGACCGAGCCCGGCCTGTTCCCAGATAACGATCCCGGAGGAGCGACAATCCCGAACCGAAACCGCAATCCCGGGAGAGCGAGAGCCTGAGAGAAAGCCAGAGAGAGCTAAAAGAGGAAGAGACCCTCACTGATATACTGGACATGACGTGATATGATATGGAATATCCCATTGGCATATCTAACTGTCAATTAAGTTTTTTAATTTAAATATTCTTCTCCCCCTTAAATCTTGTGCTTGTGGACTAACAGAACACAAAGTCCTTCCCTTCCAGTGACAAAAATGTAAACACTGGTACGTTATCAATGTCTCTCTCACAGTGAGTCCCAGGCTGGAAACCAAAACACCACTCTTCCAATTACTAAAAAGAAAAACCAGCTCTATTTCAGCTAAAAACCAGGACACCCCTTGCTCAGCCCCACAAGCTTGTATCTGCCTCCTCCAGCTGCTGTCACTCCTCATGCTGCTCTCACTATTCCTCTCTTCCACCAGCCAATAAAAACTGCTAACGTTACCCAGTGAGGCAGAAGAAGTGGCCACATGGCCCTACTGAGACACAGGGAAAGGAAAAAATCTGAATTACCCTAACAGGATTCATGAGAGGTATTAGCTTAGGTCAGGTTATGGTAAACTACCACAGCTCTCTGACCCCAAAATCTAAGCTCCTCAACCAGTATCAATACTTCAGCAGGTGCACATGCTGCAAACAGCCTTCATCTTCCTTATCTGCACAGTTCATTTGTGGCTTTCCATATTTTAAATACCATGCTCAGTGTTAGATGCTCACCATTAAAAGTGTTCAAATATTATTTTGCATTAGCATTTTGTAATGAATATTTAAATAAACTCTGAGAAACCAGATCTGTAAACCTATAACAGAAAGCTAGAACTTTAAAGGAGATAAGCCATTATTACAAATAAATTATATTCTGGGTAATGTCAGATGGATGAAAGACAAAAAATCTAGACATAGGCATTAATTGTATTTTTCTTAATCTGTAACTTGAGTTAAAAATAAAAGGCTCACCATGATGACTTAAAATCTTCAGTTACACTAATATAGCTAAATATAAAAATGAATAGGATTTAAAACAGATTTTTAAAGGATCAGAACTACATTTAAAATCTCATATGATTTCCCCTGCTGACACTTCAAAAGGCTTGCAAATACCAACGTATAACTCTTTCTCTGTCCAAAATCTACTTTTTTAATATTAACTGTTAACAAAATTCATTATGGTGTTTCGCTTTGGTGGATTTTTTTGAAAAAGAGATATGATAGTTTTCATATAAAATACTGTAACAGATATTCACCATCAGCCACCTCCAGGACAGCTGTTTTTTAAAATGAATGTTATTTCAATTACAAGGTTTCTTTTTGGTGACTCTTGTGAATATAAATATGTTCTGATTAATTTTACAGATCTGCATGAAGTGGAGGGATTTGAGAAATCGCTACAATATTATATTCATGTTTCAAATTAAGAGAAGTTATACTAAATAAGTATACCATCTATGGAAGCTTAGTGAACTTTGATGATCATGACCTCAGTAACTACTGCTGCACTGATATAGCTCAGGAGACTTACTGGTAGACGATGTAATAAATAAGAAGTAACCCAAGGAAAAAACATTGATGATGCATTATAAGTGCCATCAGTCTGTAATTCTGACTCATAAAAATCTTGTTTCAGAATTTAATACTTCTGTAAACATGGTATAGGTAACTTTTGTTCATTAATGCCAGAGATAATGCGCCTCAGTTTTATAAATACCATAACACAAACACTTTAATAAGGATCTATTTCATTTGATATTGAAGACTACAAATGAAAGCACCTTTTTTCACCTGCTCACAAAACTATGTATTCTGTTTAAAGTTTAATATTAGAGGTGATTTGCATGCTAAATATTGCAACTGCTTTGCCCCACTCTTCCCAAGTTAAACAGGTGATATTCCACCTACTTCCTAAAATTACCTTCATATTTTATTGGAAACTATTTTTCATGTTCTTTCGGATAGCTTAATCCTGGAATTAATTTAGACAAAATCATTGCATTTTTTAGTCAACATTTCATAGGCTTACTTACTTCACTCCAAGCAATAAAATGCCCAAAGACATAGAATGATTAATCAATCAAAATTAACTACAATATGAAAAAGTAGAAAAGCCTCCTCTAGAAAAAATTAAACCTGATCCTCTAATTGATTTGCACTGAAAAAATAACTTTTTTAATGTTAATGAAAGTTTCACACAAGAATTAACATGAGGATTCAATAAAGATATAAAAGGGATGGGGGAGAGGGAAGAGGACAATTTTGCTTTGCAAAGTTCATGGCTAAACTTAGAGTCAATGGACAAACCACAAAGCCTCTTCTGTCTGCCCTGTACTGATGCAAGAGGCCTGGGAACTATTGCAGGCATTGGGCATGGGCTTCCATAGAATCATAGAATGGTTTGGGTTGGAAGGGACCGTAAAGATCATCTAGTTCCAGCCCCCCTGCCATGAGCAGGGACACCTTCCACTAGATCAGCTTGCTCAAAGTCTCATCCAACCGGGCCTTAAACAATTCCAGGGAGGAGGCATCCACAGCTTCCCTGGGCAACTTGTTCCAGTGGCACATCACCCTCACAGTGAAGAACATCTTCCTAATATCTAATCTAAATCATCTCTCTTTCCCCTTGCTTCAACACCCTCTCGCTACCTGAAGAAGGGATGGTGAGCCACTTGAGGAAGAAAGGAGCCTGTGAACTGCAAGATGAAAGAGAGAAGGTCTGTGAGGAGGGGATGAGCCTTCGCTATCGAATTATTACTGCCTGTTAAGAATGTGTTATTGATATACTGTAAGACAGCTGAAGCCCAGGCCATTATCTTGTTCTGTAATGCACCAAACACATAATTTCAGTCACAACAAGTGGAGTCTGCTTGTAATTAAACTAACATCTGTTGCTACTTAATCTATTTATTCAACTCCTAATACATGCAAGCTTTTTGCATTTAATCTCTTATCCATAAGGATGGTCTTTGACCTGTACTTTGGTGTTAGGGAAGTCAATGCTGACTAATTTGAAGTATAACTTTAGCTTCCTGTACTTTGGAAATTAATTTTTGCCATGGGATTCTTATTTTTAAATTTATCAAATGATACAAATCTAGAAGTTGTCCTTACTTGTCAATCTTTATCAGTTGCCCTATTTCTAATAGAAACATTGCATGCTTCCTTTAGTCTTCACAAGTTGCATTTCCTGACCTCCAGTGCTCATAAAAAGCAAGTAAATTCAAATTATCAAAAACATATATATTGTTTTTGTACCCTATTGCACATTAGCACATTATTACAAATAAGTGGAGTGGAAGGGGATAAACATTCTGTGTGGATTTTCATAAATTTTATATTCCTTTCTGATAACAGGATTTCTTTTCTGAATATATTTATATAATTTTTACAGAGGACATTTGCAGGTACATTTAAGGGCCAAGCTTTAATTCTATTTTGGATTTGGGGTTTTTTTTGGTAGGATGGTTAGAAACTACTTAAAATGAGAAAAGACGACCACAACAAAGACAACTTAGGCAATCAGCCTGTGATGCACAAATAATGTTTAAGAATGGAAACCACCACCACAAGAACAAAGTACTAACTCAGGAGCAATAAAGATTTTGTAAAATAAGCAAAAGATGTCTGAAAAGCTAGGACAGTAAAAAAAACCTCATAGCTCACAGAACATTATTCTCAATATCCTCGCCCCAGACCTAAAATGAATTAAATAGGAGATAACAGTCCACTGCAAATGCTAATAAAATTATATACATCAGGAACTATGAAAAAATATATTTTACAAATGACAGAAGTCTGAAAATCAGCATTGTCCAGTTAATTTGGAAGAGCTTTATCTTGAAAGACACACTATATTTTCATGCTTTAAAGAAAAGTGAAAATTTAATGGCTTGTCTTTTTACTTCTTTTCCCCTCTTCCTTTTTAAACTGCCTTCATTGCATCACTTGGTATAAGGATTACAGTCACAGGCCCACAGAGCACTATGTAAACAGGGGTGAACAAGTTTGGAAAAGTCACTAGATTACTTACACCTGCAAATCATGCACTGAAAATAAAAAACCAGCAATTCACCTTTGCACTGCAGCCTTCCCCCTCACCCCTCAAAAAATTCAGGTAATATATTCATTGTACATCTCCAAGTACAAAGCTGAAAATAATGGGAAATTTTCTCTAAGACTGGAAGATATGCTTAAGTGCTCCACACAAATATCAAGTTTATATGGACTTACAATATACATAGAAAAATTGCATGCTATTTATTTAAAAAATAAAAATAAATCATTATTCTCAATGCAAATTCCTGTGGAGCTCCACAACCTTGATTCTCAACTGCTTGTCAGAACTATGTCCCAAAATTTTACAAAAAAATTTCTGCCAGCTTTAATCAAAGTATGTATCTAATATATCATACATCACAAATTTGAATTACTGTGATAAACTATACATGTCTAAGTAAAAGGACAGGCTGAAAAAGACTGTTCATACAGCAGTATATACATGATTGGACTGTGAAGATTTAATTTTTAAACTGCAAGCCAGGGAAGTAACTGTGGTAACACTTTGGTGTGGCTCAAGAAAAGTCTGGAAGTGCCACACAGGGCTCCACATTACCCCTGCATCATTCTTTATTTTATTAAAACCAGCAACAGGCAAGTTTTGTTATGTCCACCCGCTGGCCTTGCTGTAACTGCTGTAATGCCACAGACTATATTTACTTGGTGTTCAGAACAAGGACAAAACTAGTTTCATTTCCACAAAGGGAGAGCTGAGGCCATTTTACCCTGAAGAGTAAGTTATTCAGCAAGATTCAAGGTGGGAACAAAACTATTATTAAGAGAAAATTACAAACACGGATATCCTCCAATATACAGCTGCAGTCAGCTGCTCTACATGTTAACTGCATTCATTTTTCATACCTGTCCAAATTAAATCCAATCTCCTTCCTTTTGTTTTCTTTCTTCTATGAAAGAAATATATTAAAATTATATTAATGTCAAAGACTCACCTCCTGCATAGGTACCCAACCCCAGATAAACACACTGCACAGAAATAACACCAAAAATATGAAACAAGAAAAAAAAAATCCTTTCTTTTTATTCATCCTCTATCAAAGAAAACAAATTAGATAAAAATATCATTAAGGTACCATGCTTGTGCAAGCAGAATGAAGAGGGGAGTAAATATTTTTCACTTGTTCTCTCTAGCAACCCTCTTGGTTGACTTTGAAGCAATCAGACAATCTCCACAGAAAAATACATAAGCATATATAGGACCTCTCAGTCCTTCATTGAAGGAAGAAAACCCTGCCTGCTCTACACAGAAGAGAAACAATTAGTCTGGATGATGATTATTTTAATCTACTTCTTTAATTGCTAATACAGCTAGGAAGGTTTTCTTTTCAGGTGGTTTTCTAAGGTAATCCATTCATGACACCTGTCAGCACCTTCTACTACTTTTAAATGATAGGGCAAGCTGTTGGCACATCAAGGTGTACATCTGTTGATGCCACCTTTGTTTTGGTTACCCCTGGAGGAAATGAGAATTTGCCAGCTACACAATGCAGCAGGTTAGAAATGACAGCAAGTAAACAGCCTGCATAATGTAAGAGTCACACATGTGACAGCTCTACTAGTGATGTGTTGCTGTTATTCAGCCACTCTGCAGCAATATATTTTATTGGTATTTTTATTGCCAGCACGATAATTTAAGCCTGGTGAAACGCTCCTCTGGCCAAAAAGAGGAGATAGAGTTGAATTAGCTCAACCCACTGACTACAAAAATGTAGTAAGTAGTATCACCCACTGGAAAAAAACTCAGAGTGGAGATCTCCAATGAAAATCTACATCCTCTTTTAATTTGGGGCACAAAATACAACAAAATAATAAAGATCAATAAAACTGTGTACATAGGGAGAAAAAATTAACATATTTAAGCTGTTTAAACCAACAGGTCAAATAATATCTTTGCGTGGTACTGTAAGAATTTATTAATAAAGCACATCTAGTAGGAAAAGCTACTAATCTGCTCATCAGTCAGGAGAGGTAGCATAAGAAGAGCAAATATATAGGGCAGGGGGGAAAGGAGAACAGTGTCAGCTTCTTTTGGATTCCATGTAACTCCTTACAAACAACTCTGAAGGGAAGAAAAACAGACACAGGTGTAAAAGTCAAGTGCAGGTTTACCAAAACCAGACCCACACACTATTGTTCTTAACCAGTCCAGACAATTGCAGTAAGTCTTTGTTTCTATTTCAGCTTCACTAAAGCAGCTGATACTATACGACATGGGAAATGAATTAAAACAAGGATTAAATGTGTAAAATGGAAGCGGCTACAGAGGAAGTGATCTGAGTAGTGCTGAAAGCACTTTCCAGCTGCAGAAAGGTCATTAGCAGAGTTCCTCAAGGACAGATCTTGGCATATGCCTTAATATTTTTTTTTTAGTTGACTCGACAATTAAAAATGAGTGATAATGAAGCTTGCTAGTAACACAGAGAGTAGGGAGTTAGAGTCAATGCAAAGAAATATCAGCATCCCACAACAACTGCATGATCCTGAGGACTAAAAGAACAGAAATGGGATTACATTCAGTAAAGCCAAAAAAGAATGACAACAATACCAATAAAACAGGATGGTGTAAAATGTGGCTGGGTGGCTATACTCAACTCTATCAGCAGATCAAACAAAACCAGTATGACACAGCTAGACTGGAAGAGAGTGTGTACTAAAAGACAACTTAATGGGCACAGGAAATAGGAATGCATTTACACCAATCACTGGTAAAACCCTATCTAGGCAGCCACGCAAAAGTCTTAGTTATCTACTTCCAACCCAAAGTAAAGCAGAGGATTATTAGAAGATTTAGAGAACAATAAGAGTTCAAATTGTTCAGTGAAACAAAAAGAGAGAAAATACCAGGTGTCTAAACGTGTAAAAGAAGGAGAGTAAAGACATGAGTGGACAGGGAACAAAAGCTATTTAAGCTAAATAAGTATTTTTTGCACTACAATAAAAAAGGCACAGGTTGGCTATGAAGAAATTGGGAATTAACAAGGTTTTACCCTTGCAAGAGTGATGGAAGGCCTGGAACAGCATTCCCAAGGAACTTGAGGGAAGGGCAAACAAAAGATTGATTTTAAAGTGGAGTTTGATATATTTGTGTAGAGACCATATGTTGCTTCAGTCTGTGCTAGCAGAATACATTTATTAATCAGAAGGTCCCTAAAGAAACCAGTTTTATGCCTGGTCTACTTAAAATATACCTAAGAATGCACAAAGGTGGGCTATCACAAAGCACATCTTAAGTGCAGTGCTGATATGCAAGCTAACATAAAACAATAGATGACAGACTTTAGGGAACACATGTAGATAGCTGGAGGAGAGAGAGGTTTGGGTTTTTTTTCCTTTTTTGGCAATAAGATGGGCTGTTGTTTTAACACAGAAAGAGTCTCTCTGTAAGTGTACCAGGTTATCATGGATCTGTTTACAGTACCCTTGTTTGCAGTAGTTCCTGGCACTTCATGCATTTTTCATAGCTGTTTCTTGTTAATATATGCTGTATTCCTTGGAGTGCCAACAAAAAGGGCGCTTAGCTGTTACTAGCATTTTGCAACTTTATTTTAATGACAAAACAAGTAGCAAGAACAGCAGCTTCTTAAAGTCTTACAGGACTGCAACTTACTTGTGACAACAGCATCCTAAAAGAACAGATGTAAATACAACTTTCAGTTCCTAGTCACTGAGCCACTAATAAGAATAAGGGTTTTTAAAAGCAGATTTCCTTCCTTACTTCTGCACACAAAGATATAAGCAGTTCTATGCACATCCATTAAAACACATTAACACCTTGTTTCCATGAGCAAGACCAGTCATTATACACAAGCAAATGCCAATCCACATGCATCAATTGGGATCTGGCCTGAGAATTATTGTTTTGCATATAAAAATCAGATATTTTCAGAAGCAAGAATACAAAAAAAATGATATAGCAGTGAAGGAGGCACCCTGACCCTACGGTTTATTATGAGGCACTCTTAACAAGCAAATCTGAAGATGCATTACTCTATTTACATAAATCCTTCCCTTTCAAAGCTTTGTTCCTTCTTCCCATCAAATCAACAAATATCCTCTACCCAACTTAGTGACTCCCCCCCATGCATTCACTTTCATGTGCTCCCTCTCAACTTCAGTATAAATTTACCTTTTCCCCCACACACATCTGGTCCCTGACTGTATGCTCTTCATGTCAACACAGGTTGCAGCCTTCTCCACCAGAAAAATAGAGTAACAGCTAGTAAGTAGATCTACCGACAGATACCCTTGATCAAATCAGAATGCATAAGATAAGATTTAGTACTTTCTAAAAAATTAGATGATTCCTTTTTCACTACTCAGCCATGTTTGGCTTACATGTAAATTCAGTTTGAGCTTTTGCATATATCAAATCAAATCAACATGTTTACAAAAAACCATTCTAATCAGGCTATGCTAGCATTCAAAGCTCTCCTAAGAGAACAGCTACAAAGAAAAAAGGAAAAAAAAACCACAACAATTTGTAGCAAAGACGTAGCTTCCCAGCGGAGACAAGGCTAAGGAGTCCCAAGAGCATTGCAGCCATAGCTGCAAGGGTTTATCTCATTTCAGTACTTTACAATTGTCCAGACAAACACATTTCCTTTTTCAAAAACAGTAACATGCAAGACTTTCAAAATGAATGTCTAAAAACTCTGCAGGTTTTCACCCTCCCTGAGATCATAGAAATAAATCCACCTTCAAATTTTGCCTAAAAATATTCATATATTAAAAAAATAGAAATAAGAAGGCAAAATTACTATTCTGAAATATTATTAAAGTATCCTTATAATAAAGCATACAGACAGTAAGTGAAACAGAAGACCCGAGAAGCAAGCAACTTTTCTCTCTCCGAACAAAAAAAAGTAAATATAAATAAATTAATTCACAAATTTAAAAAAAAAAAAAATCTATAATCAAAGTTTCAGGCCTGTACAGGATTTCGTTAAATTCAAATTGATCCAGTAATATAATATGAAACACACAACAAACACGCTTGTGTGAATCCTTTCAGTCAGATTATGACAGCACCACTTAATTATTTTTACATGTCCTGGTAGAAGAAACTTAAAGACCTAGTTGCTGTACTAGTACCATAAGGTCATAACCCAGTGAGACATGAGATGACTAAAATAATGTTCCCAAGAAAAATCAAATTTCCTGAAAAACACAAGAATGTAGTTAATTTATAAAAAGTATCTCTGTGTGATCATGACATTATTTTTCTTTTTAAAGTTGCTACAAAGCATAAGAAGGAGCATACTCCTCTTAAAGCAAAAAATAAAATACAATTTGGAGACATAAACCAAAACTGAGCAGACTCTTCCCTGGGCAAGCAAGCCACCGAACACCACTGCTGGCTGCCTGTGGCTGATAAGACTGACCATGGTTTTTAACGAACCACAGAGCTGCTGACTCATAAAATAAGAATGTACTTGACACTGGCTGACTGCCTAATTCAGAACTCACTGCACCCAGCAACCTTGGGTTCACTGTGAAATACAGCTAAGACAGAACAGAATAGGTCACCACTGTCCTAAGTGGCAAACCATGGGAACTCAAACAGCTGCCATGCGTCAGTGACAATGGAGGAACAGGGAGGCAAAGGAGCTAGGATCTCTCTCCACTGAGGATGCGGCAGGAGTTGTCAATGCCTGTGACATCCAGCACACCCCAGGGATCAGTAGGAGGGCAATGTCCCTGAGCTGCACTCCAGCAGCCCCAAGGACCCAAAGGCTCAGGCTGGAGAGCCAGGGGAGGCTCTCTGCACAGGGACAGCAAGTGTTTCTGCCGAGATGATGGCCACGCGCATCATCTCGACAAGTGCTCGGCCCCAGGCACCAAGACCATGCACCTGCTGAGGGACCACCATCCTTGCTGATATCAGCCTCCCAGCCCACAGTCACCCCACCGCACACAACCCTGGGACCATGTCTCAGGAACCACATCCAGCCCAACATCAGAAGTACAAGGTGGTCTGAGTCAGGTGGTTGCTTTTCTTCTCTTTTTAAAGTCACTCCTCACATAGCAACTCACACCACTACTTTGAACAAATTCTGAGAAGCCCATCATAGACTGTCATAGCTATTACTTCCTTCTCTATCATTCATCATGGAGACATCGCATACCAAGGTGGGGTGAGGAAGAAGGACAGAATACAGACCACTGAGAATCTGAGAGACCTCCGTGGACCACAGAGCTCAAAGAAGCCATGTGACAGAGAGAAGAGCAGGAACAGGGAAGGAAACGATATTTAGGAATAACTTTTAGGACAAAACAAAAAATACAGCAGCACAATAGACACTTTGTTTGTTTGTTTTTTAATGCAATCCAGAATCAGTTTATTCCCAAAGTAGATGGGTCTGTGTCTCAGTCGAGTTGCAAAAGGTAAGAATATTTATCATAGATCCTTCCACAATTTCAGTCATCTCTGGGAAAAGCACATTACTCTGAACTGCACTAGAGGCTGATGTAAGTCACAACAGCAGATCACCATCTCCACAGTAACACTCTTCACGCCTTGAAATCAAAAAACAAGCCCAACATATCAAATTCCATCCTCAACAATTTCCAGATACCTACACTTCCCCACTCCTATCCTTGAAGCACCACCTCATATTTGTCACTTTTGACATCTCTTCTTGGGTGCCTGGTCATCTCTTCAAATTGAGGCTCTTTGAAACACAGCAAGTAAAGCCTTTGTCTCTCCTCTGGATTTCCATTTCTGTTTTCACTGCCTGTTAGTTTGGATGCAATCGTTGACTCTCTATTTCTGCACCCCTTCTGTGACATTCTTTTTTTTTTATGGAAGCCTTTCAGGATTCACGCATTCTTGTTGGCCACAATCATTAACATACTTTCTACTGACAGTGTAATTTGCTGGTTTTATTATTGGTCTCCCAGCTGGCCTAGCTGGCTGTGTCCTTAATCTTCAGAGCCTGCTTCCAAACATCATTCACCTCTTTGAACCCATCTACTCATTTTCTCATTTCTCAAAAAACCCCCAGCCAGTGATTTCTTCTCTTTTCTGTAATCACCTCCTATCCCATCTCTCACTCTGTACTCTCACCCTTCATACTCCATTTGCCTTCTTCCTAGTGTTCACTTAACTGCCCTTACCTGCCTGCCTTCAAATCCTTCATACAATGGGCTTAAAATACTCTGAAACACACAATCTCATGATAATCACATTATTATACAATTATCTTCCTCACTAATGATTCTCTTCTGTGACATTCAGCAGGTCAGTAAATTGCATACTGTTTGTATTTCTTCAAATGTAACTCAATTTGGTTCCAATGAAGGTGACTTTTTCTGGAGTCACATCAGTACAATCACTATAACCCACGGCTCTTTCTTTCAGAAAAATGGCAAGCTCAGAAGCAGACCAGTTCCCACATGAGCACATGTGGTTTCTAAAGTAGAAAGGCAAAGCACCAAAGATAGAGCTTCAGATGAATATTTATTCTTCTGAAATCTATCCAAAGCAAAAGTCATGTACCTTGGAACTTGGATCCACCTCACTTCTTCACAAGACCCTCACACAGAAAAAAATATTACACCCCCCCCCAGTATGTAAATATGATCAATTTCTGTATACATTAATAACAAGGAAAATCATGCTTAATACTTCTCTAAGTACTGGACACTCTACTGTTTTATCAACACATACATTAACATCCACCACAGAAAACTGGCTATGTGGCAGTAGGCACTTGTCCTGCTCAGTCAGTTTCTTCAGGTAAAGTTGAGTCATCATGTTTCCTCATTGTTGCCAAAATAATTAAATAAATTTTGTAACATAAACACAAGGATCAGCCAGTGCACGGTAACACTAGAAAGATAGAAGATATCTGTATCCCCATGCAACTAAACAAAATAATGCAACATTTTACTGTGGACTACGGAAATCTGTTTATCTTTAGCTGAAAGAGTTTAATCTCACGTACCAAGTACTTTAAATTTACTTTCTGAAGCCTCCTGTGTATGTTCACATACCCTCTGGTTATGTAAAAAATAAATCCATTCCCACCACTAGGCCTCAATTTTTAATATTCTGCTCTGCCACTCTTGTTTCAGACATAGGATTTCCACATTCTTTCTCTCTAATACCACTTGGGAGGACAACACAGAGCAAAACTCTTCCACCTACCAACTCTAGCACTGGAGAAACCACTTATTTATACCTCTGCTATGGATTTATAGCATTTACCACAAAAGGAAATAAGATCACTCCATGTTGTAAAACTAGGTGAATAACATGTGCATCCACACTCTCACATTTTTCAAAGCCTATTTACTTCAGTACACGTTAAGGAATTCGGTAAGGCCGTGAAGACAGCAAAATCAGCAAGATATTCCATTATTACTGCACAAAATTGTAACTGGACTTCCTTCTGCAAAGTTGTTTTTCTTTATAAAAGAAACAGTACTATCATCACCCCAGCTAGTAAACTAGACAGTTTATCTGATGATGTTTCCACAAGTACTGTAAGAAAAAATAAAATAAAATAATAAAATAAAATAA
>NW_010331378.1:663-27699 GCF_000700745.2 Antrostomus carolinensis | reverse complement strand
CGGCCTCGGCGGCGGCCCGAGATCGACTTTCCTCTTTCCGCCGAGGACTTCCTACTTGCGAGCACCAACTTTGAAAGTGCAGCGTATTGGGAAACAGAGATGTTTTCCTTGACTCTTCTTGGTTTTGCGTAAGCACTGACAGATCCTGACTTGCCAGCTTGTTCAGCTTCTTATATAAATAAGTGTGAATTAAATTACAAATATTTTAACAGTATAAATTCTTTTTTTTTCCAAAGATATGCCCTTAAATGAGAAGGCTAACCGGCTGAACCACATGCATGCACAGATAAGTTTTCTTAGTATGGAGCAATTAGTGTGTCAGTCTGGGTAAAACACATAGTGTAGTAAATTGCAATAGATTTAACAGCAGGAGTATCACGCTGTCTGTGAAGGTATGCTCATACAGTAGCATTGCATAGACTTATTTTTCCCCCTAAGGCTGGATTTCCTACTAGGAGAGAGCTTGTCTCCCCAGAGCTGGGAGTTTATAAGGCTCTCAGCATAAAACAGTGACAGACTCTCCAACAATTCTGGTTCATGTAGGTTCAAAATCCCTCATCTGGAATATGATTGGAGAAATAAAAGTGCTTTTATAGTTGCTTTTAAATGGCTGTTCAAATGTCAACTGTTTGACTGAGAAGAATTAGTAAGTGTTGTCTAAGTAGAGGTCCAAGGTACAAAGTCATTTAATGCTCAGCTACAGAAATAGAAACCTTTGCTGATGGCTAGTGCGTACAATAATAATTCTGGTCATTGCGCTGACTTTCATTCTGTGGTCTTCACCTGTTTAATAAAAATCAGTTTTTATATTTAATTATTTCCTGTGATTAGGTATTCCTACATACTCATTACACTTTTATTTTGTATAAATTACTATGTTTCCTGTTAAATTTCTGAACTAAAATAATTATAATAAAAATCCTTTTTTTTTTTTTAACTACCTGTCCTAAAAAATTCAAGTTGGGTTCAAGAAATCATATTCTCTGCTTTGTGTACCTTTAGCACTAAGGAATACCCACAGTTGACATTTACTTTAGAATGCTTTCCTTACCCATGTGCTATCTTTCCTGCACATATGTCTGTAAAGTATGTGTTATGCCATTCCTTAGACATCTGAATTCATTCTTGTACCCAGGAGTGCGTATCGTGTTGAAAGACTGGCTGCCAAAAGGACTGCTCCTTCAGCACACACGCACGCTTCTTCATGTGTGCTGGCGTGGAGACTCATCGGGCTGTAGGGTCAGCGGGAGCCGGGGTTCGGGAGGTAATTCAGGTCAAGTCCCAGTTGACTGCGTGCCTCAAGTACTGATATCAGCACTCAGAAGGCAATGGGATGCTGTTTCTTTCAGCTCTACCTTTAGTTTTAGAGTAATACATCTTGAATAGTAGCTTATAAGGCTGTGGTACATGAACAACATTAATTTGGAATGTTAGCAAGTTTGGGGGCTTTACTTGTGTGGGGAAATGGCCTGTTGGGATTCTGTATAAGCTGACTTGTATTTTGAATTAAAGGCTGGTCTATGTGATCATGTACCCTTTAGGGTCGTGTACTCTCTTCCCTCTGAGCCAGTTTCAGTCTGAAGCAATACAGTTGCCTTGCTCAGCTTGTGTAAATGTAACCAAATGATTTTTGAGCCTGAAACCGGCCCTTCCCTATGAGCGTAATGCATGGGTGGGGTAGGCTGAGATTGCTTCAGCCTGGCTGTATAGACGTGCAATCTGGAAACAGTTTTGCTGGTAGAGGAGATGACAGTGAACTGATCAGCTTTTACCTCCTCATCACCTCTCACAGACTCTTAGCTTATTGCAGTCTGGAAAGTTGCACATGCAGGGGCCACTTTCTCCAGTAGATCCGATCACCAATTAACCTTTGTCAGAGGAGCTGTACAAAACTGCAGGGTAATAACTTCTGATGCAGCTGAACTTTCCATCGGAGCTAAATCCAGAAACATATGTCTCTTAATAGGTCTGTCTTTCCACTGTTGTATTTGTATTTAGTCTTCTTGGGTAGTAACTTAAAATAGAGCGCACAAAAGTGCCCTTAATGTGGAATAAACATTCAAACAGAGTTAGTGTGCAATGGTGTTGCACTTGTTAAAAAAAGCAAAACAAAACCACCTTAATTAGTATGCTTTGTCTTTTGGTAAAATGAGTAGATGTTAACCTAAATAAGTTTTGGATACATACATTAGAAGTAAATGAATTCAATTAAATTTACATTTCTGACATGATTAAAACTTTCAAGGGGCAAAGTAAAAGATTTTACATCAAGTCTGAGTCAGAAAAAAAAAAAAGAGAATTTAATATTCACACTTATTTCTGCTTTCAGTTGTGTATTCCTTCCTCTCTACTTGGTTGTATTGCAGTGAACACTAGTAGTACTACTGGCAAGTCTGAATGCAAATGTCTCGTCCATTTCCAAGTTGTTTTACAAAGGTTTTTTACAATGCCAAATTATTTGCTTTTTCCCACTTCTTCTGTAGTTTGTTGGTTTTTTTCCTCTTTCAGTGTAGAAATGTACATTACATTTATTTAAATTTATTTATGAATTATATATTTCAGAGAATATGATCTGGACTTGTCATAAAAATATTGTCTTTACATGATTTTGCCTGAATAAATGATTGTCTGATATCAGTAAATGGTTACATTCTTCTTTTTTTTTTTGAAGAGCAAAATATGAAATAAATGACTGTGTGCCATTTTGGATCAGTTTGACCAATAGTTTGACAAATTACTTTTTTTTCCCCCTCCTCAATATTCTTTGATTTGTGAATCTACCAATGTTTTCTGCTTGCTTATACCACCAATGTATAGCAAATGTAAGTCTACTGAAGCACTGTGGTTTTTTCAGCATGTAGTTGGCTGCACTGACAATATTTAACAGAAAAGTCTCCAAGTGGCTCATTTCTGCCTTCTGCTGGCACAGGGGCTGTAAAATTGTTCCATGAGCTGGATTCTAGCTAAAAAATAACTTTCTGCTGACTTATTTTTTCAGCTGAATTTGTTCTGTCATTTGTTTTCTACAAGTCAGTGTAAAAATATGTGTTGGCATGACACTGGAAGATAGCATGAAGACAAAGAAATGGCTAGGGAGGAAGAGGGAGTTGAATGTAATTGGGGTTTTTTTTTATATTTTCTGTCAGAAGTGCTGTCTCAAATACACATCACCTATAGCTTTGAGTACCCTTGGGAATCCTGTAGAAATAATCCAGAGAGCCCCTCGAGGATGAAAATCAAATCTAAATTCTTGTTTTAAGTGTACTCTTTAAATAAATATTTGAATTGTATAATAAATTGAAAGCAGAACTGGCATAGCTTTGCAAACAATGCTAAACCCAGGGTCAGTGGATAGGAAAGTCAGTTCCTTAAAATATTTTAAAACTTTGTGGATATTTGACATTTGGTGGCATTGAAAGGAGAACTGCTCAAAAGTTGTGAGCAGCTGCCTTGTATAGTGAAGGAAGGTTGCAAAGGAAAGATTGTTGTATATGGCAACTCCATAGCGTGTATTCTTGAAACAAAACTGGGTAGCCTCCCATCTTCTTAATGGTTCTTGCACCAATAAATGCTTAAATAATAGATTTAAATGCTTAAATAATAGATTTAAATTCGTAGATATTCCATTGTTGTTTTGTTAATCATTCCATCAAACTACTTTTAAAAACATATGCTGGCTGAATGCTTTCAGGAACAAAATCTGTGTGAAAACAGTCGTTAGGAGGAAGTAGATGTGGTGGTGTAAAAATATTTTTCCCCTCATGCTTTTTAAAGATTGCTGCTAGTTGGCAACTTTAATACTGGTTGTACTGGTGTATTGAAGAGCTGCTTGTGGATTGTACAATCCAGATATTGAGGAGGGGCACTTAAATTTTGCAGCACGTTCATGAACCTTTGGTGGTGAACTGAAAACATATCTTGTTAACTTGATTTCAGATGATGTCTCTGAAGCTGGAGTCATGGCTCAGTGCCTCTATGACAGAGATTTTCAGTTGAATGTGTTTTCCTGCTTTTTCCAAAAACAGTTTCTCAACCAACAGCTGTGTGCAAAAATCCTAAGAAAACAGGGGAAAAAAAATCTGCTTTTGCACAAACATTCCCTTTGGGGTCTCTACTTTTCATTCTTGGCTGAGGTGATGCTTTTTCCTGCAATAACTTGATCTGTCACATGCACTACAAACAGCTCAGTGAGTCTAATAAAACCAGTCAAAACTGTAAGCAACCTAGGTGTAATAAGAAAAATAATTCTGAATTTATAGACATAGGATAAAAAATATCAATGTCTATTATGCATCACAAAATTGAATTTTGTACATAGTTTTAACTTTGTTTCACAGGTTTTGATCACTGAATAAATTGTTATATTTAAAAGGATTATAATTTAAGTAGTTGACTCCTCTTTAGTAGTTAGGTTGTGGGTCTGGTTTTAGGTCTCCCAGTACTCGATCTTTGCAGTGCGTGTCATTGGCATTTCTCATCCAATATAAACGTATTGTGGCTGTTCAGATTTGTTAAAAAATATTTGATGGATTAAATTTGTACTGGCACTCTGAAATGCGTCGTCATCTGTCCTCTCAAAGCCAGCCATGCTGTCTGCTCCATTAATTTGATGAAATGTCGCTGGGTGCTCATGTAGGATCTGGATCAAGATGGGTGCAGTTTGGCAAATCAGAAGAGTACAAATGACGTCCTAACTGTGGATCCAAAGGAAACCAGTTCAGTACTAAATCTCTTCACTTACCTGCAAAATCTCATTCATTGCATGTTTTTTATATTTTTTTCTAGTAGATGTGCAAAATAAAACCAGTAGCAATTTAGAGAATCAATTTTTGTTGTTGTTGGATTACAATTTAGTTTAAGGTTTCTAGCTATTTAGAGGTCTTTCCTCAATGCAGTAGTTAGGCTGAGTCTAATGAGCTAATGAATTGCCAGGTGAGAGAGACAATTTATGAATTAGCTTTATTTAAAATAATTTAGAATTATACAGTATAAACTTTTAATAGCAATCACTATTTAAAAATTTGAAAAGATACACATGGGGATCAGATACCCAGTCCCGTTGCAGATAGAGGCTGTTTAGTCTGTAGCTGTGCTCCTTGGGGAAGAGCCTGAAGGGAGGATCCTGTGGTTATGCTGTATCTTTTACACCTTGATCCAGTTAAGGCCTCTCATTTATTAATTTCTTGTAGGATTCTATAAGCAGTGTAATGCTTTTCTATGTCAGGAACCATAATTAGTTGCCTTACCTTTTTCAGATTTACACTGAGGTTAAATGAGCCCCAGTGGCACCCTCAGATACTTCTGCAGTGTTTTGCTTCCTGCTTTATGACCTGACAGCATCCACGAAAGTCAAACCTTCAGCTACAGAAACAACTTGGCTGTTAGATGCTGTCCCTGTGCCCGAGCAGGTCCTCAGGGAGGTCCTCCTCCAAGCCTGTGGTGTGCCCTGTGAGGGAGCTGGAGGAATGATGGGCTGGGAGGAGCATGGTAATTTTTTAAATTGCTTGATTTTATTTCTGCTGGAAAAATGAGGGTTGCCTTAGCATTTGATGAGAACAATTACTATTATGGAAAGTGGTCCAAACTACAGTTTCTCCTGTAGATGTAGTTAAACTGCAAAAATCACTGTTCATAAATAGAGCTTGTTCCAGGTTCTTTACCCCTAAAGGGAAATAAATGTCATAAGTGATTTTTCTCATCTGTGTATTTATGTTAGAGATTTCCTTGACAGCGCTGTGTGAGGCAAAAATGTGCCTCTTCAAGTTCTGTGCACTTCTGCACAAGCAGAACTTCTGCCTGAGAAGTTTTGGTGGCAGATGGCAGCTGGGTTTTCGGTTGAAATCTTAAACTTCCCATGCAACCGCTAAAACTCAAATGAGATTATAGTAGCTCTAAAGATGAAGGAGGGCTGGAGGCCTTTGGGGGTTAGAGTTCTTGAGTTAGAATTTAATTTTGTTTTGTTTTGTTTTTTTAAATGGACCCAGACATTATTTTAATTTCCCTAAGATGTTGTAGGTTACCTGAAATGCCTTTTGTTAGATCAGTTCTGTATTTGATCAACTTCTCTGCGTGGATATAAAAAAAGAAACCAATAAAGGCCATATTTTTTTGAGAGATACCTACATTTCCCCTGCAGTACTACTGTATAGCTTTGTTCATTTTTAAAAGTGTTTGTTTGAGTTTCAGCTGAAATTTATCTCATGTTGCTGTCTGCTTCTTCTAACGTATTCAAGTCCATTGTCATCAAAATCAGTACAATGTGTATTGAAAGTTTATTGATAATGTGATTTCGTCTGGTTATAAAACTGATCACTGAAAAAAGATAGCTGCATATTAAAACTTTAAATATAAAGAGAAAGTAAGGTGTGACCTTTTAATTAGCCATTCAGGGGTGTCTTTCTGCTGTACGAGATTTTGTTCAGTGAAATTGAACCATTCCTCAACATAGTTATGGGATGGCTGTATTTATCCAAGAATATTTGACCGAGTATGGGGTATAATGGATGCCCATGCCTAATTTTTTGCCCTTCAACCAAAGAGTCAAACATAATGCTCTAAGGGGAAGCTGTTCAAATTGTATTTTTAAGTAATATCTTACTTGGCAGGGGCGGGGGGAAGGGGACAAATCTACAACATCACCTGGGTTATGTTTTAAAGTGCTGTGCTGCAGCAATCAGTAAAAGATTTGCTGTGGCAGCACTCTGTGCGGTGATAGCTGCAAGCTGTAGTGCACAGGGAGTTCAGATACTAGAATGATAGCTGCTTTATTCCACTTAGGTAGACTGAATTAGATTTACCTCATCACTATAATTGGTATTAACCAATTAAAGCGCTGTCTGAAGATGAGGAAATTTTAAGTATATAGGACCAGGCTCTGAACCTGTGATTTATCTTGTGAATCTTTTTGCAGACTAAGAACATCATAATGCTTAAACTTAATTTCCATTCCATTAAAATGTGATGTACAAGGAAAAATAAGGCTTTTGCAACGTCTTTCGCAATGGAGTGGATAGTCATTCTGCACAGTGGAAACCAGGGTTGTTGGGATTCAGCCCTAGGACTAGCTCTCATCTTCCCTGTGCTCAGCTGGTTAAGGGATCTAAACCAACCCAAACTCAATGTCTCTTCTGCCACCTTTCCTTTTTGTCGGGTTCGGTTCCCTGCCCGTGCTCAGCCCAGCCAGCTGGGAATGCTTTTCCTGGCAGGCCGGAGGGTGCGGAGGGTGTGATCCGGGCAGTCCGAGCTGATGGGTGTCTGTCAGCTGCTGCAGAGTTGCATCCTCAGTGCAGATACTTTCTTTCCTGCTAAGACAATGCCAATATTTCTTCTTGAACCCACCAGAGGGAGTAATAAGCTCTCTGTAGTGTCCTCCCGCGTGAGGAGAACACTCAAGGCAGCCAGTATAAAAAATAAAAGGCTACTCTAGTGGGTCTGTCCCATGTATACGCAATTTCTGACAGAAAATTATTGGTGTAACTTTGTGCCTAGATCCTTTCCTGGTTTTGAGCTTTTTTTTAAAAAAAAAAAAAAAATCTTCAAAAAAAATCTTCTCTATGTAGAAGTTTTCATTCAGGAAATCTACAAAGAAACAGTTTATCTGTAGAATACACTATAGGTGCACTGCTGGTCTTTACATCCATTTCATTTTGACCAGCTAACATGCATTGATGTGAAAACAAATAGATTAATACTGATGGTTTCTAACATTCAGAAGACAGCTCTGACAAATTAGAGGCTGAACTGAGATCAGCAAAAACATTATTAGAAGCTCTGATTGCTCTGTTTTAAAATTATCTTTATTGAACAGGACTTGCTGTGACTGCTTCATGCTTTCCTTGTTGCTATATCTCAAATATGTAGCAGATGAAGAATAATTTGTTGCTGTTAAGACTGATACCGTCTTTTTTCCCACTGATATGAATAAGATTTCATTGTCTAATGGCTTCAGTGAAAATAGGGCTGGTCATAACCACATCAATATATTGTCCAGATGGAATTGTTAAGATATGGTTAGAAAAAAGTGGGTATTTTAGAAGATGACAGCAAGAGAATCTGTTCATGAGACACCAGCGATATCTGTGTTTTTGTCACCTGAAATAATGTAATTAGAATATTTGGATGGTAGGAGAGAAGGGATTGTATCAGACAAGACTACCTTTGCAGATGAGGCTACAAGGGCAGGTAATTTATCATTTAAAAACCAGAAAGTGTGTGCATGTAGTTAAAAAACCAAAAGATTATTTGCATCTGTCAGATGCAAGTGGAGGATTGAGGATGACTGAAATGTTTTCTTTGTTTCTTTTTCTTAAAGAGTTTGTGTGTGTGCTGCTTGAGCTTATCACTATTGCCCAATGACACTGAGGACATTGGCAGAAAGTTACTGACAAATCTGCCTGAGTCAGTACTGGGAATAGCTGGAAGTTCAAGGTGTCACAATTTCAAGCTAGAAGTGAGTTGGCTGTTTAGAATTGCCTATTTGGGAGGGGGGGGTTGAGGTTTTTTCTCCTGGCATTCCCTTGTCAGTGCTTCAAACAGATACTAAAGAAGAGATTCAGTAATTTAGCTGCAAGGTGGGCTAGTTTACAGGTTTGAGCACTGGTCATGGACATAGGAATCCTGTTTTCTGATCTGGGCTCTTACCCCTTAAATGGCTATAAGCAGAACTTTTCTAACTGTTGTGATGAAAGCAGGCTGTACTGTCTGGGAACTAGACACAGAAACCTGTCTAAACATGAAATTTGTACCTGTATGAAAAGGGGTATGAATCTGGGAAACTTTCCGACAGAGATATAATTTAATTTGTACAATTCTACCTGCACAGCTGGATTTTGCTATAGGGACACTTTTCTGAGAGTAGGAGAGAAAGGAGGAAGATGTAAATCAGTATACTGCTAATTTTTAATATTTCCCAATTCCTTTCTTCTTCACTTCTTTTTACTTTCTATAAAGATGTGGACTGCATCTTCTAAATATTTCTTCAAGGTATCCACAAAACATCTTGAAGTGGGATATTGTATTCTTATTTTTTGGAGGATTACTTTTTCAGACCATGGTGGTGTGCTTTATTTTGTGTGAGAACTAACCTATTTTGTAACAGAATTTGCATCTCCTTTAATCAGTCAATAAAACGTTATACAAAAATACTTTATTATTTTCTCAATGGCTTTGAATAACTTTCTCCTTGCAATTCTTACTGCAATTTGTTAATCCAGTGATCTGTTTTTTTCTGTTTCAGTCAAAAGACAAGATGATGAGAGGATCACGCCGAGGGTGTGTTAGACTCAGGGTAAGTGTTGTTTTATTCAGTACTTAATGACTTGCTGTGTATAATATGGCCTAATGGAGAGAACTGCATGGAGGCTTTTGAGGTTTGGGCTCTATTCCTGACTCTGCAAAATACTGAAATAGTGAAAGTATTTAAAGAAAGAAAACATTAGAGGTCAAGTGACATGCTGGGCTAAATGCAGAGTGAGATGGGTTAGTAGTAGCACGCTATGAAAAAGTTGCTGTTTGCTGTTCTTGTTTCTTTGTGTGTGGAGATATATACATATATACCTGTATGTTCTGTACACAGCAGGCAAAGTTTTTGAAATATCAGCTGGCAGGGTTACAAACTGGGGAAACAGAGGTGAGAAGATGCAGAGTGGGAAAGCTGAGTGTTACCTGTCTGAGGTACTTGGGACATTTAACCTTGAGTGCTGCTTTTGTAGCTTGAAATAACAGCACTGAAGTGAGGTGGGAATGCTGTGATGTCTTTGCACATGCCTAGTTTCTACCTTGTGGTCATGCACATAACAAAAATATTTCTTGCACAAGTCCCTTTTCTATATTTTTTCCCATTCTTTGTAGAATCTCTGGTTCCATTATACAGCAGTCTTGTGAAGAGCTGAGGTAAACAGGGGGAAGGAGTCAGGAGGATAGTGAGTGTGCATGAGGAGCATTTTGAGTCTTGAAGTAAGGGAAGTATAGGGAAGGTGATCTGTGGTCTGACACACAATGTGATGAGTGTTTGCAGCAAAACTCCACTTCTTCCAGTTATCCCTTCCTTCTGTTGTTACTCCTTACTAGTATTTCTGTGGGCCTAATAAAGGGGTACCTGTAGCCTTTTGAGAGTCATACAGAGGATCTCCATTTGTCTGGATTCCAGATGGCTTTTTTGCACTTTCCCCTGTTTAATGTATTGGTATCTTAATTTAGAATTTCTTTAAGGGTAATGTAAGCTCAAACCACTGTCTAGAACATGAGATTCCCAAAGATTCATGAGGACGTTTTTTGGATTGTATAGGAAAATTAACCTGAAAAACCATGCCTGCTTTAATAGCGGTGTGAGCCTGTTACTGTGGAGGTTGGTCTCAGCCTGTCAGTTTAGGAAATATTAAAAGTGAACAATCTGTTCAATATTGCATGATCCATCTTTATATGTAATTAACATAAAATAATCCCTTTCTCCTCCCCAATCTGCCACTCTCCCACCCCAAATTACTCTTTGGAGTTTTCTGAAGATTTGCTGACTCCTCCATCCTTTCTCTGAAGGTGTAAGGGTTGGGGGTTTTTTTTGTGAGGGAGGAAGGAATCTTTCTTTTTTCTGCTTTTGTAAAGCAGCTCTTCTGGCAGATGACAGTGATCCTGATAGCTGAACAGATGGGCTTCTGCAGTCTGAAATTCTATCAAAGGGTTTTCTGTTTAGAGTAATTGTTCATTTGCAACTGTAGGTGTGAACATAAACAAACATGTAATTTAAACAATTTGGCTAAAATACTTCCTTTTTTTTCTTGAGTGGATTTTTAAAAGCTTGTTCCTCGCTTTCTTGCTCTTGATACACGTTTCATATGCCTGAATTTTCATCTTCAAATTGTTTTGTTGACTGTCATAGTGTACTTAGGAAGGTGTGTTCATAGAGGAATCTATGTCACCTATATTATGCTTAGGTCTTGCTTAAGTTTTCTGGAATATCCACTTCAGCTTTCACACTTCTGTTTTTCTTTTACTTGTCCATATGTACTATTTATATTAGAACAGAAGCATCTTCTATGCTTCCGCTCAGCCCCTTTGCCTCAGCGTTGCCATTAGAATGTGAGCACTGTGTGCAGCTTGGTGCTGAGATCACAGGCCGTGGTGTGCTCTTCCTTCTTGTGATAGTTTAACCAGGACACTTCTCCTCAGTTTCCTCCCACCACTCAGGATGGAGGTAGGATTTAGCTGTCCTAGTCTCACCTTTTTAGCCTTACACTAGTATTACCTGTATTCTCTGGGGAGAATGTCTTGGTCATGTTCTTGTTGTCTGACTTAATATTTTTGATATAGCTGGTGAGAAGAATGATATTGTACAAATTGCAGTGATCTTCTGATTTATTGCTAGACATTTTTTATCTGTTAGTATATTAAAAAAAATCATTTTGACAAAAATATAGCTGGTGAGAAGAATGATATTGTACAAGTTGCAATGATCTTCTGATTTATTGCATAGCAAAACATGTACTTAAAGTGCCAGACATTTTTTATCTGTTAGTATATTTAAAAAAAAAATAAAAATCATTCTGACAAACTGAATCTGGCCCATCATGTCACGTTGCTGGCACACTGCATGGTTACCAGATACTCTCCAAATGTAATGGCTAGTCATCTGGTTGGTATTATGTCCTGGCACTAAAAGTATTCAGAATTATACTGGCTTGGGTATTCTTTTTAAATGCCTCTTTTATAGTAAACACAGAGCTGTCCTTGAAAAGCCTTTATGGAAGATACCCTTTTGGAGAAGTGGTACATTTTTGGCACTGGAGGGAAGAAAAAACAGTTTGGAGATTTTGGAGCTGTCCTTTCCTGCTGCATAGCCTTGAATTACATGTGGTTGGTGCTGTTCTTACACAGGACCTGTTCCTTGCACTCTATTTTGTGGTGCCTGTGATAGTCCCAGCTACACATGAGCTGGTACCGTTGGCCAGAAACCTCATATAGGGGCTATGAAAAATGTGTGTGAATAAGATTGATTCAGATCCCTTTTCCCCTAAGTCTGTACCAGAACAATTGTTATGTTTTGGCCAGCGTGATGCATACCTGACTGCCTGCTCTGCAGTTGCCCTATGATAATTGGGTGAATGAAGTGAAGCACTTGTTGGAATTGTCTCACAGGCATTCATACTACTATTACTTGCTGTTTACTGTGGCAGTAAGGACAGATTTTACCCCTTAAATATGTGCATCTTCCAGATGTCTGTTTTGTGGGAGGGGGAAGGGTAAAACAGATCCTGATGCCATGTCTGCTGGAGAAGAAAAGGAGAAACTGAGTAAATCCACTGGTGATTTTTGAACTAAATGTTGCAATTTGTTAGAGTTGGCAGAGGCCTGGAATGGTTCTTTTTTCAGTGTTGTTTTCTGCTGGTGAAACTGTGTTATTTATTAAGTGTTGGGGGCGCAGGGGGGGGACAGGAATGAAGATGTGGATAGATTTGTAAATAGCTAAGCACAGATGGCCTTTAACTCTAGAATTTATTTGCTTTCCTTTCTAATAATTCATGAGGAATTAGAAGGCAAAGCTAGCTGCTTTTGATATATCCTGATGACTTACTGTTAATATTTACTTAGGGACTGAAAATTAGATCATCCAGTGTACTAGTGACATGACATCATGGGCTAAATTAATTCTGCTAGAGTGATTTATTTTTTTCATAGACTGGTAGATAAAATCAGGTCAAGAGCTTCTTTTTGTAGAGTATCTATAAATTTGTATTTTTATACATGGAAAGTACTTATGAAATATTGCTCCCCAATCTTTAAAATATAAGTTGGAATGTAGTAGAAAAGTGTTCAGTATAGTGATGCTATAGCGTAAAATCACCTCCATTACAAAAATAAAAGGTACATATTATTATCCAGAAAATCACAGTTTTACAAATGATTACTCTTTTTTTTTCTGCAACTAGAAATTTAGTATTTTAAATAACCGACTTGCATCCTATGACTAAACAGAGAATCTGTCTGCTCTTTACTGTATTCAGTTTGCTTCTCATTTGTCAATGCTTTTTAAATTCCAGTGGTGTAGTGATAGAGTGTATGCTGCTGATGTCACTGCTTGCCTTATCAGGATTTTGTTCTTTGTTTCACAGGGAGCTGTGATTGGTATAGACGATGAGGACGACAGCACCTTCACAATAACTGTTGATCAGAAAACCTTCCATTTTCAGGGTGAGCTGAAAGAAGAGATTGTTTTTTCTTATAATAGATTCCACTTGTATTTGATGGATGATTTTAAATGTTTGGCAACAGAACAGCATGAATGAGCACACTGAGAACATTCTGGATCCAGGAGTGCTGCAGGTTAGGCAGGGATTTACATCTGCAGTGGATACATATGTGCTAGAAAGAGACTGTAGCTCTGGCAGGATTTGGAGATTAAAAATGTAGAGAATAAATCACTCAAGGGGAGAAAGTAATGGGCTTCTGATTGTGGGTTTCGCTTACAAAACGATTCTGATCTTCGTTCTCAAGATACAGTTATGCATTTCTGTATGAAGAGAATCAAGACTGGTCTGAAGGTTGCAGTTTGTATCCAAATAGAACTTAATGCTCAATTATGAGGAGACTAGAGACAACATTTGGCTTAAAGGTGGAGCTTTGCTTCAAGATTTACCAGCTTGCATTCATTTCATCTACATTTCTGTGTCTTGTCTGCCAGTCACCATTTCTCTGCTATTATCCTTTTATTCACATTTACTAACACCAATGCCATCTGCCACTGCTATGTTTCGTCATTGCATGCTATGGTTCACCGGTAGAAAGGGTAAGGTACTATATAATTGTTATATACTCGTTAAATTATTTTATCTGCAGCAGTAGGACAAAATACTGTGATAATATTGACTAGACAACTTCTCTTTTCTGAATGTTAAAATCCTAGGGAAGTGTGATGGAAATATTTTCCAACTAATATTTGTTAGTCCTTTTGCTTTTCCTCTAAAATGTAGTGATTAAATAATTTACTTGCTTTACATAGAGCTGAAAACTGCAAATATCCAAGAAGCACATTTGTATGTAAGCAGTTTTATTTATATAAACTGGAATAATTCTATAATCTGTGTTGTACTGTATGTATTTTTAAATCAGTGATTTGGAAATGGGAGTTACCATTAATATTGCTGTGTTTGTGAGAATATTCTAATGATAAATATTAATTGTACACCATATTGTCACTGGTATCTGTATTCCTTGTGCTACAGTTCTTCCTAAATGCTGCTGCTGTACTCTGGCTTTTCACTGCATTAAGCCTCATAAACGTGCCTTCATAATGCTGAGCTCACAGTAATAGTTAAATCTACTGTTCCCAAGGATAACTGATAAAATGCAAGCTAATTGCTAATGCAGTAATAGAATGCCGTACTGTGGCAGTCTTTCAGTACTGTGAAGCTAAATACTGCTGAATATTTGAAAACTTGATACAGGTAAACCCAGAAATCTCTCATCTTTAGTTACTAAGATGTACCTTTTTTAATATGTCTTATTAGCACTGATTTCTTGTATGCTTTATTCTCTTTTGGGTAGTCAGATGTCTTAAAAGAAGTCTGATAGCATTTGATACAAGTAGTGCTCTGCTCTAAGTAGTATTGATAGTTTTTGAACACCAGTTTTGTCACATAATATTTCAGGTTTTATAATCTCAGTTTGTGTGTGTTTCATATCAGGTCAGGATTCATGTATGCTCCTTTAGTGTAGAACCTTGTACACTATTTTCTGTATTATGCTTTTTCTATTAGCATATTATGAATATAATGTCCCTGATATCCAGCAAATTGTAATCATACAAGCACAGTATTAGTATATGTGGCTGTGAAGTGAAAATGTAAAAAGACAGGTAAGATACCAGTGCTGGGATATTTCGATATAAAAAAGCTCTGTGGAACTATGTCTATAGTTTTTACACTCACTGTAAATGTATTCTCACCTCATGCAACCCTTATGTCATATATGTATAAAAAAATCTTTGTTTGTTATATTAAATTAATTCCCTATTACACAGGCTTTAATTTATGTGAAATATAGGTCATTATCTGTCATGAATGGTGAATGGGTAGTAATGTAAATAGGACAATATGTATTCTGAGACTACATAGGATATGTAGAACAGATTTTGGGAATAATCCAAGAAAACATACAGTATTCCTAACAATTTATTTCTAATATTTTTTTAAAATACATGATCCAGATAGAGCTTTTGTTCTGCGTGATAGTAATAGCTATAAATACATTCACACTTTATAAAAGAATTCTTGTACAAGAGAAGGCTGCTTGCAGAAATGGCAACTTTTTAAAAGATACAATCTCTTCCTTCCTTCTTACTGCCTGCCTTCCTTCTCAAAGACAGGGATCCAAACAACCTGGAGCCTAGTTGGTAAAACAACAGAACTTTAAAAATACCAACATTTCAAAGATCTGCTGACCTGTGTGTAAGTTAGGGTCCCATCTGCAGTGAAATGGTTTCTCTTTCAGGCTGCAGAAGAAAAATGTTTTCTTCTGCTGTGACTTTTAAGTAATGATTGGTGAAGACTTGAATCTTCCTTGGCCTCAGTGAAATTTTGCTGACAGGCAGTAATAGAATTTGAATTTGGGAAAAACTTCATACTGGATTCATTAATCATTTTTTAATGTCAGTTGCTCAAAATTGCACATCTGTCCAACACTCTAGGGATGTAAGTAATGAGCAAATAAGTAATTTAAAGATGTCTGATCAATGTCTCACAGGGATGTCGTTTCTGTATGTGTATGTATGTGTGTAACTGAATTTCTGAAGCACTAAACCTCCAGCATCTTCCACTAAGATTTGCCTGTGACTGGATCTTGGGAAATCCTGAGTCTTTACATTGTGTAGTTCATATTTTGTTGCTGCCTGTGACAGTCTCCCCCTATTCTGTTTGCAACTGTGCTTCCTAGTGGCCATCTCTGTATTGAACATTAGTAAAAGTTAAAAAGTTTTTGTTACAAAGAAAATGTAGGCCTTGCATAATGACTGTGTAAATATCAAATAGCATCCATATACTTAGCACCTGGGTGTAAAGGAAAGAAGTGAATTGAGTAAATATGGGCAATAAAACAAACAGCATGTTTCGGTTTACTGTCAGCTTAACTTTTGCTCTGCCAGAGTGTCCAGCTGATTTTTTCCCTTTATCTTGTATTGATACCTGTATTGTACCTGGAGGGGGAAGGGAGGGGTAGAATGTCCACAGAAATTTAAAAATATGTTTAGAATTCATTTCATCTCCCAGTTGGTCATTGTTTGATCATAATGTATATCCAGTTTCATGGCTTGATTCTAAGGCTTTTGTATTAGGTAGATCTCAAAGCACTCCCTCATGGGTTTGTTCAGATTAAAGACAAAAATCCATTCAAGTTACTGCAAGACATTTGGGATAATACTCTTAGTCTAATGTACCTTCCTGTCAGGAAGCTCTTTCTTGATAATATATTTTTTCTTGCTGTAGTACTTGTCCCTGTTCTAAATGTTCCATAACCTTCAAACACTGGGGGGTTTTTGGTTTTGTTTTTCTTTTAACATCTTCATACCATCACCTAGCTACAAGCTCTTTCCATTTGGAAAGTCGGTTCTCGTATCCATATCACTCAGCTGCTCTTTCTGCTCACTAGGATACTCGCAGCTTACATTCAAGAGTGGGAACATGATGTTCAAGGTAGACTGTCAAGGGTATTGTTGCCTTCTTAATATTTGAATTACTGTCTAACCCGAAGCAATAACAGCTTTTATTTGGACTGAAATACTTTACTAAACACACATTGTCTGCAGAAAGAAGAATTCAGATATTTAAACTCCTACCTGAAAACCCAGCTCTTATTTTTACAGCCTGCAGCACAGTTCCTTGGAAGGCAAATCAGTCCTGTCTCCACTGTTTTGTGTAATAAAGGATTGAAAGATTGGAAGCAGTCCAGTGCATTGATCTGAGATGATTTTGCTTTAGCTTTTGTCTTTCCTTTCCTATTCCTGCCACAAAAGTATCTGAGAAATGAAGCATGAATGTTGCTGTGCAACTTATTCTCCTATTACATGAAAGCTGTCAGCTGGTAGAGGTAGATTTCTCCTTCTTCTCCATCCTGCCCCAGTTTCTACCTTGATTTGTGACTGCCTAGTGTCCCAGCTGAGAAAAGAGGGAGATAGGCACAGCAAGAGGTTGCCTTAATGTTGTAAAAGCAGGGAATATTTGTTAATATGGGACACAGCTATTATAAAGATATACTGGGGTCCACAAAGGCCTTAGTTGCTGCAAAGTAGCAGAATTTGAGATTTTAATTATTTGTATTAAGTATCAAAAATTAAGTATAATGGCTTTAGGCCTGCATTTCACCACTACTTGGGGAAATAGTCTATATTTATAGTCTCCTATAAAACCTTAGCCTTGTCTACCAAATAGATGACAGGAAACTGATTGACCTTGTGGTATAAAGAGGCACTTTAGTCTACCAGATTACCCAATTTAAATAACAATTCATAAATTGCAGCCTTTTCCTAAAGAAGTTTTGAGAGCTTTTTAAATTTGCAATTGAAAAATGCCTATAGAGAGATTTTGGTGTGAAATCTTGGTCTGTGCTGGTTTCCTCATGATGTTTCTAACTGCTGTGACCGCAGCATTTGCCCTAAGCAAACATTTTCCGGGGCCTTTTGGGGTTCTGGTAATGCTGAAACAGTGAATTCCTCTATGCTACGCTCAGCAGTGCTTTTCTGTTGCAGAGGAGGATGATCAGCTGTGTCAAACTTGCAGCCTTGTCTCTTCATACATTTCCATCAGAGCTGTGCTTACCTGTCCTCCTCCCTTTTCATAATACAAATACAAATGTAACTTCTGCTTTGTGATCCCGATCAGATCTGTGCTGCACAAAGTTCGGGGCTGCACCGTGTCCTCTCCCCAGTGGCAAAACCACAAAAATTCCTCTGCAAATCAGAACTAGGTTTAGCCTTTTTTTTTTTTTAGTATGATTTTTCTGTCTTCCTCTCTCTTCTGTCTACCTCCTTTTTGCTATTAATGTATTATACTAATATTTTGAGTAGTTGGAACTTGTGACCAGAGCACGGGGAATGGTGCGTGGTTCTGCCTTTACTGTTTCATGCAGTTCCTTTTTGCACCCGCAGCATCCTCTGTTATAATTGTCTATTTTCTAATCATACAATGAGTGTGCAATTTTTAAGGGGGCTATGTGCACTCAATTCTTGTGGTTATATATAAACACCTCTTGGCTTTCCATTTCTTGAGGTTGAAGTAGCAGATTTCAAAATGTATGTCAAACTTCAGAGTAGCAAAGAAAATAACACCTTGAAATAGTATCTGTGTGATGTGTCCCGTTGTTTTATCTTTTCCTGCCTCTGGAAGAAAGGCTTGTTACTTTTGGGATCAATGTGAATTAATTATCTCAACTGTATGTGTGATACATAGCAACTATTTTGGAAAGATGAGCTTTGTCAGTGTGAGAGAAAAGCATATTGAAATGGGAGAAATGGTCAGAAAAGGTCTCACTATAAGGAGGGGAGGGATACTGAGACGTTCACCAATCTTCCTTCTGTTTTAACAAGGAATTCCAAGTAGCAATAAACTTGAGTTTGACCTGTTAAATTGAGAACTATATTATTGGCTAAGGAAAATGGTTACATTTTTGTTCTTATTTTCTTTTTAGTTCAAGTGTGGTTTCTACCTTAGACTAGTAGTTTCTGAGCTAGTTCAGTGTGATCTGCAGAGGCTTTTTGATGCAAACATACTGTGAAAGCGATTTCCACAGAATATACTATATAAAGTATTACTTAGTGTTACTACTATTATTAATATTTAAATATGGTCATTCTCTAGTGAAAACACAGATACTTGCAGATTGTCCCACATACAAAAATGTTTAATTACTAAATTATATGTGGTGTATGAATTCCCAGGGAGAACTAATAGCGTCTTGATAATGTATTTCCTTTGTCACACAAGTTGCCACTTGAAGATATGGTTATGGGCTGATTGTAAAGCTTACTATTTTTTAGTAAGCTTTTGAGCTTAAGTAGCAGTAGTTTAGTTTGTTTCTCAAGGTCACGGATTTATCTTCCTAATACATTGTACACAGGAGACCATTTGATGCTACTTCTTTGGACAAGATTAGACTTCCTCTTGTGACTGCACTGGAGTTGTCAGCAGGTGCAGGAAGATCAGACTGGTCAAGCACCCGCAGAAGAAAATGAGGGTTGATTTATATGTGTGGGTGGAGAATAGCATCAGGAGGAAGATTAGTAGAAGGGAGAATAATGATTGTGACAACTCCAAAATTATGACAGAGAGGAAATAAGGTACTGGGACTATGTTCAACCTACTGACAGATGTGGGAGCTGCATGTGGTAGAAGGGTACTTGTAAGCAGTGAAACTGCAGGATTTTGGTAGGCTTGTATGAAACCCTGCTTCATCTTGCAGGTTGTTCTATGGTTTGAAAGGCCTTCAGTGACTTTAAAAATATATTTATTTAGCCATGGAATGGCCCATTGATGTGTGATTTTTCCACCTTATTGGGCAGTACTGATAAAATTTCCTTCCACTGAGACTGGTGGCAAAAATCCTATTGATCTCCATATAGTCAGAATTTCACTTCTATCATCTGGTTATTTGTCTGTAAAGATACTACATTAGTTCTGCACTTGGCTGAGAAAATAGAGGAATTTTGCATAAAAATCAGTGGAAGTTTTGTCAGAATGAAGGCTGCGTAATTGACTCTATTGACTCTGTGGGTGTAATAGACTTTTTACTGAGTTCTGCCTGTAAGTAGGTCACAGTGAATGAAAATAAAATATGCATTTCACTTTGTGACAGTATAGTGTATTTATAAGTAATCTAGTGATTTTTTTTTAACTGATTCTTGAGGTTTTTCTTTCATCCTGATGCCCATGTAGATACACATAGAAAAAAAACCCAAAACACCATTATGCTAATTCTGAGGTGATATGTTTTGTATCTTCTGTTTTCCAAGTACTGCTGTGCATGACCCAGAAACTCTAGTTGTAAATGCTGTATCGTGGAGCAGAGTTGTTAAAGTTGTTTATATCTAATCTTTAGATGCTATCAAGCTTAGGCTAGAAAAACTAATCTGTTTTATGCTGTACTTTAACAATTGGTATATGTTATATAAACACATAATCTCTTCACAACAAAGCAAATATTTTAGGAACTCTAAATTACAAAATTTGTTCTTTATTTGGGAAATTAATAGAAACTGAGGGCTGAGAGCATTTAATGTAGTTGCATTTCATTTGCCTTCTTGCCCTCATAGAATATAACTTTTAAAAATCCTTGCCTTATCTGACTTGGCTTTTTGGGAAATTCAGAGATAAGGGACTATTTTTGGAGTTGTAAAACATCATTTTTCTGAATTACAGAAATTCCTCAGTAGAAGCAATGATTCTTGTCTTCAGTACTTATATCATTCTATAATTTTTCCTTGTTAAGATAATTGCTTTTTTTTTTTCTTTGTATCTCCTCTAGGAAAGCGTTCAGAATTTTTTTTTTTTAAGTAAAATGTATCTTATGAATAAGCTCAACCAGACAAATTGCAAAAAAACCACGTCTTTAAAAATATTATATTAAATCTCACTGTAATGCAATTACATACTTTTCAAGTGTGCTTCTCTGAACTAGTCATAAATAGGTGTGTGATTGTGTTAAGTGCCCTGTGGTTGTCTCAGACACGCCTGAGATGTCACAATAAATTATACAGGTACCTTTTGGAGGATGCAGTGTAGACACAGAGGAGTGAAAGGTTAAGCATATGGGAACAAATTGTAATTGAGCTCATAAATACTAGTTCTCCTAGAAAAATGGAACAGTAGTTTAACTGACATAATCATGGTACATTTGCAGTGTTTCAGCCATTAATGATTCCAGCCTCTTGCATACAGCAGTGAATATGTAGCTCTGTGTGGATTTAGCTGGTTCCATGTGCAAATGTTCACTGGTAAGCTGCAGTAAAAACTGAGTTAGTGATTCTGGCACTTAAAACAAAGAAAAGCACAGGGACTGTTACTCTTCTCTCAGCTGCAGACAGTATTCATATTTTGTGGTTAGTTGATGCCCTAGTACAATTTGAATTTCAGCTGACAAGGTAACTATTGTACTAACCCATCAGACTAAGAACCACAGTGAATATTCATGTAGTGTAGTGGGCTCCTCTGTTTAATTTCTTTTTCTAATTAGTGTAAAAACATTTGAATCACTTTTAAAAACCTTTATGTTTTTTAAATGCCAGATATTTCTCAAGTAGATGTCTCAATGTTTCTTATTTTTCTTTTGTTATTCTAGAGTCAGCCTAGGAAGATGTAACTTATTTCTCTTTCTTGCCCCTACCCTTCTTCTCTTTCTAGAAGTTTTGTGTCAGGAGGGACCAGATACCATTCCTCCATTTTTATATAAATGATACTAGTGAAATTCCTTGGACTAGGTAATAATTGCCTTATCCCAAATATGTTGGCAGAAAAATTGTGAAGTAGCCTTCCCGTAGGAATCAGGGAGGTGGGGGTGGAATTAACTTTAAAATGGAGCCTGATCAAATAATGAAAAAGGTTGGGGTGATTTGAGGGTACCTGAGAAAGGAACACAGGACTAATGAGCAAGGCGTTCTTGTCCCATATCTGCTGAAGAAGGGCTCCAGCATTTGCTGATGCATAGTTGATATTACATAGTGTGCATCACAAACTTTTTAGCTGAAAAGATTATTCCTTCGGCCAAAATTGCCCTCTTTAAATGAAAAACGGCTTGGATATCTAGCTTTTCCTACAGATGGATGGAAAATGATCTCTGACCATTGTGTGTAGATTTTTCCCATAAATTGTTTCTGAGTGTGTTGGCTAATCTCTTTTTTGAATGTTCCCATTGATTTTTTTTATTTTTTTTCATCAGTGATCTTTTGGCAGCCGTTCAGTTTTAAATTGCTTTTACCATTAGAGAGCTTTTACTTGAACCTAATCTCACAGCAGCCATTTTGATTAGATTTAATATAACTTTTCTCCCAGCTTGCTTTACTAAAAACTGTATCTTACTGTTTTCTCCATGGTTTTCTTAAAAGAGCGTATGGAGAAGAGCCAGGAGAATCTGCTATTGATGATAGATGGTCTGAAAGTTAAACCAGTGTCCTGAACAGAGAGTGCTTAAAAGGTTACAACGCTGCGTGTTTCCGTGCAGTAAGCAATCTTCTCATGGCAGCGTTCCTGGATTTATCGCAGACCAGACTTTGTCTTAGTAGCAGGGTTGATGAGTCATGTGTTCTACCTGAGGGCTGATCATGCTGTGCCATTGAGTTTGCAATGTCTAGTATATGAGGAAAGAATACAGCTTTTTTTCCTTCTGCTGAGCTCTGGTAGAAAGAGCTATAAAAAGGGCTATCGGAGGAGTAGAAGCTTCAAACGTTTAGTTAATTTATGAGCATGGGAAAGTCAGTTCAGTTTTTGAACTGTACTGATTGGTCTGTTTCTAGGTCTTCCCAGTTGCTGTAAGCCTTCTCTGTTCTGCTAGAGCTTCACAGACAACTCTTAATGTGATAACCTTTATTAATGGGCTACTGTATATTGTGATTAGTATTTAATGAATATAGTGACCTCCTTTTGCTGGCAGTATGGAAGGTCATAGGAAGTCTGTTGCAATACAAGGATTAATTCACTGGTCTGCAGCTTAATTGTTCCTTTTTTAGTTTAAATAATCGTGGGCAAGAAATTGGAACACTGGATTTTTGTATCCTGTGGATTAGTTACTAGCCCCTCAGTGACTTGTTCCCCAGTAAGATGTACTTTGGGGCTGGGAGATGGTTGATTAAAGAAGCACAGAAAACAAACCCAATAAACCTTACACACACTGAAATATGTTAACTACTGCCACTTTGAACACACATTTGAAAAACTGAAGTATTGATACATTTGAAGTACTGACAGATTAATGGCACAGGTAACTTTATGTTTACTGTTCAGTGGTGACTGGTGTAAGAAGCTTGATAATATGTCTGTCAGGACTGGGCATAGGGGCATGTTCCTGGTAAGCAGGACCAAAGAAGCTAATAAGCATTAAAATTACTGTCAGAGGAAAAGATAGCTGATTCTAATTGGCTAATTCAGTAATTGAAATTAGTGTTCAAGTGTAAGCTATGCTGTGAAAAAGAACAGGGTGTTTGTGTGTACATGGGTGTACATAATGTGAAAAGAAAAATTGTAATTTGCACATTGTGAAATATATTTGGCTTAATGCAGTCATCTGGGCAGAGTTAATTGGGTTTCTGTCCCTTCATCCTGTCTAGCTTCACTGCATTATAAATGTGTCCTCAGCACCTACTTCAGCTTTTCAATTAAAGTACAGAGAACTAGTAGGAAGAACTCCTGTAAGTTAGAAGTTCTTGCCAATTAGTTTTTTGAGTATATTACAGATGGCAAAATCCAGCTTTTTAATACTTGCTGCAGTTCCTGCAGGAAAGTTACTTACCTGCTGTTCCAAGTAACATTTGATCACTTTAACTTCTTCCTCTGGGCTTCCTTGGTGCATTTGAGAGCACTCTGGGTAGTCGCTTTCCCTTATGTGTAGTTTTTATTTGTGCAGGTTAATGGTATCATTACCTGAATACCTGTGGCAGTTGATCACACGTTACTATTTTAAAAGAACAATGAATAGGAATAGGGATACTTGAAGTATCTGGGAAAATATGTATTATTTTCAAAACCAGCTAGATTTCAAACTAGGCTTTTATTTTTACCTTGCGTGTAATGGAAGTTTTGTCCCTGTACTTTGTGAGGCCACCTCATCGGTTAGACTCAGAGGAAGTTTCTATATTAAAAAGACATTCTTACATATTTCTCACAAACACATAAATTGTCAGCTCTTTCCTGATGGTTTTGTTAATTTGACACCATTAAAGTGTCAACAGTAAGTAATGTAAACAATGCAGTATGTTTATCTTGAGATTGATAGGTTTTTCTTTTAGGAGTTTAGAAAAATCTACATCTTCCTCCTAAAGGCAGGGGAGCATAAGAGAGAGATTCTTTTGTGGATTTCTGATTCTCCTTCCCTCATCCCTTTCTCTGGCCAGTGACTTACCCTTTATAGGAATGGATGTGTGAAAAAGTAATAAATAATTTCCTAAAAGAGGGTTTATTTAACATATTTGGAAGACCTGTGGTGGGTTTGAGCTGCAGAATTCCAAAGAATAAAAGCAATGGAAACATAAGGGTGAGAAAGGGAACATTGAAAACAAAGCATTTTGAGGCTGGAAAGTACATTTCAGTAGAATAATTTACAGATATTTCCTCTGAACTCCATAACAAATAAGTCAGATAGCAATCTTAGTTCTCTGGTTCATAATAGGTGCTAGCTCACTTAAGCTTTCCTTGCTTTTAGCAGGCTTCCTGTTTCTTTTAAATACCTTCCACTTGAATGAGGAGCTAGAAACAATTGTCAATAACTATTCTAAATCTGTATATGGGCCAGTTTGTTTACAGTCTGTTTAATGCCTGTGGATTTTTCTCTTCTTTCTTCACCTGAAGTCCACTGACTCTGCTCCTCTGGTTTTTAAACACTCCTCGAGTGTTTAACTCTTGTTCAAACTAGTGAAGTAAAGGTGCCGTGTCTGTACTGGGGGTAAGAGTAGGGGGGAGAAAAGCAGTATCAGGGGAAAATAAAGGAAAAAGAAAGGCAAACAGTCCTTAGTCTGTGTTGATCTGTTTTTGATCCTCCTTCTCCAGCTCTTCTTCTCTTCCTTGTCTCCCAAGTCCTGAAAGCCATCCACTGCCTCCTTTAATTGCCACTTAATATATTGCTTTCTTAACTATCACCATCTGCGACTGAGAAGCATAATAATCTTCTTTTGTCATTAGTTCCTGACTTGGATTCTTAATTAAACTGTATGGTGGTTTGTTGCAGAAGTATGAAAATATTATTGTGTGTACTGTTGCTAACATATGATTCAGGTTCTATTCAGTTTTAGATTAGGATTGTCTTGAGTTTGAAAAATATTTATTGTCTATTTCAGATTAGTCTTTGTCCTTCATTATTCACACTGGTGACCTGTTAGAGTTGGTGTTTGTCTTGTCGTATGAATCCATACCTAAAAGGCTAACTTATTCAAAGTTATTATCTTCACACTGAGGATACTGAGATAATTTATTACATGTTTAACATCTTCTTGCAACTAAGAAAATTTAAAAATAACTTAATGAATTAAGTGAGGAATATCTGTGCAAAGTCTCTTCTCATGTATGATCCAAAGACAGACAAAGGACAGATAATCACAAATAGCAATAATGCAGAACTTTCTTATATTTATCATATTCTTGTATTTATTTTTCATTTGACATATATGGTACAGAGTCATTAATAGAATAAAGTTTCTATCAAAGCATAAAAGCTTTTTGCATGCATGATTATTTGAAACATCTCTCCAGTACCATAGAGCAGATTAACACAATAATGTTGTAGAGCTGTAACCCCAGAAAAATAAACAGGATATTAAGACAAGCGTGGAATTATGTCCTTGGTGACTTCACAAAGAGAGTATGGTATAATTTCCATATTTAGTGTGGACATCAGATCTGTTTGTTTATGGCTTTCAGTATGCTGCATGTAATTTAACAATATCTTTTGAATACTTTTTCAGCTCGAGATGCTGATGAGAGAGAGAAGTGGATTCATGCTTTAGAGGACACCATTCTCCGCCATACTCTCCAGCTTCAGGCAAGTTTCACTTTCACTTTTAACTTGTTTTACTTTCTTTTTTTTTCCAAAGCAATGAAATACAATGGCACGACTGCTAATATAAAACATATCCTGTATAACATTTGGCTGTTCTATGGCCTGTACAGTCAGATACAGTATGACATCAGTATAGGTACCTGAGATGAGGTTCTAGTCGTTCTGTGACTATTTTCTTGCCTTGCCATCATGAGAAGTCAGTATACAATTTCCCTTTATTAACTCACATTTTTAATTGGTGGTTCCAGACTTACTGTGGTACATTTAGGTTTGTTTTGTTTTGTTTTAAGCTGGGAGTTAGTCCTTTTTGGGTCAAGCCCTTTGTGTGCTTGTACACCACCTAATTTTGAAATGAAAATGAGACAGCAGCATTGAACCTCTTTCTGGATGACAAAAATGGTAAATAGCTTATGTTTGACTCCACTGTGTAAGCTGGATATCAGTAGTTTTGTGGTTCTTAAACAGATGGTTGGACTGAGGGTGGTTCTTAGCACTATTTATCTAAGATCAGTTTCTGTCTATGTCCTGGACTTGGACATGTCTGTAAGACTCGCTAAACCTTTGGTTTTTGCCCTAGAGAGAAGCCCAAACTCTTCATGAAAGGGGTGTTCTCATGCTTGATTTGTACCACAAAGGTGTCTGGTGACAGTGTAGGAAACTTAAACCAGGTATTCATCATTTGTGTTGAGTAAAGGTTTGGTATGCTTTTGGAGTATGGCAGGAGAATTAGGTCTCTTAATGATTGATTGACACTGTGTGAAGAAAGATCATTAAAATCCCTAATATCACAGAAAGAGAAGAAACTTATACAGACTGATTTAGATGACATTGGCACACTCTGAAGAGTTAGAACAAGCCTGAATTTACCCCAACCAACTTTAGGCACTTGTGCTGTCTCAGTCAATTTACCTTAATTTCATGCTAAACAGTGGTTTTCAACCTTTTTTTTGACTTATTAAAGACCACTACAAATTCTCTAGTGGATAGCAGATCCCTGGATAAAACTTCAAGTTTGACAATCAGCTTTGTATCCCTAGTAACACGTCATGGATATTTTAGAAGTAATCCCTCCATCTGGACACAGTAGCTGACCGCAGACTGAAGAACTCTGCTCTGCAGTGGGTGTGAGGAGACAGAGATTATCTAGAGAACAACCATGGACTTAGAAGGGCAAATGCCTCTTTCTTCATCCTCAGCTTGGGAGAGAGAGTGAATAGATTAATGTGAGCAGTCCTGTTTAGGGTCTGCAATTAAGGAAAAGGAATCTGTGTGGTTTTCTCCATCCAGAAGATTTCTTATAGT
>NW_010331378.1:0-634 GCF_000700745.2 Antrostomus carolinensis | reverse complement strand
CAGGAATATGCTAGTTTTATCAAAATGTACACTTGCACGCTCTCTAGGAATTGTGATTGTAGTTTTATTGGCAGACATAGATTTCGTGATTGCAGCTAATAACAGACCTCTTTCCCATTAAATGAACTATTCATGTTCCAGGAGGTTTTCAAATAAGTAAGGCATATTTAGATAAAAAAACCCCTAAGTTAGCAATTTATCTAGTAATGTTTGAGGGAATATTTAAAAATCTAGAACTGATTACTAAGAAACACATCCTCATCCCTCTTAATATGTTGAGCATTGAGGGTAGTACCTCGTGGGTCACTGCTGTGTGCTCACCATTCATTGTTAAAGTTTCTGGTCATAGAAGCTCTCTGATCCCGAGGCCGGTGTTTTTAGACCAGCAAGAGTCGTGTTTGCTTACACCCCAACCCAGGAACGGTCAAGGCTCGACATCTCCACGGACATGAGCTGCGGAGCCGACACCGACTGAACAGCGGCACAAGGCTGTAGCTCCTGGCACAGTCTCTCCCTTCCCTGCGTCGGGAGGAGCGGTCTCGCTGACTGGTCACGCTCCGGGCGAGCTCCGCGGGGCTGAGGTGAGGGAAGCTGCCTGCAGGGCCCGGCACCGGCGGCTCTCCGAGCAGGAGCC
>NW_010331377.1:0-8965 GCF_000700745.2 Antrostomus carolinensis | reverse complement strand
TATATACCCCAAAGTATAATATATAGTCATATATTCTATTGCAGATTCAAAGAGCAGCAGTGATTTTTTTTTTTTCCGCCCTCCATCTTCTGTTGTTTTATTTCTTTTCTTGCTAGACCAAAAAATTCAAAACAGCCAGAGCGGGAAGAGAAACGAGTCCTTGGTCTTGTGTTGCTGCGAGGAGAAAACCTAGTGTCCATGACAGTTGAAGGACCACCTCCAAAAGATGTAAGGAGAATGAGCACAGAACTAAGGAAAAAGGGAAGGGACATCTGATAAATTTCCTTCCTTATTGAAGAATGCTACTACAGTGTTGTCCTAGACTTCCAGATGCTGTTGAGACTAGGTCCAACAGATTTCACTGCAGGAAGTTCTCATCTCTTTGTGGGCTTGGGCATTAATTAGACAAGGAGGGCAGTGGGCATCTCTAGGATCTGATGACTTTTGTTTTGATAAATCTTTCTTTGGTGGGGGGGTGTCTGTTTTCAGACTGGAATTGCCCGGGTACCTCTTGCTGGAGCTGCTGGAGGACCTGGAGTTGGGAGAGCAGCAGGGAGGGGAGTACCAGCTGGTGCACCTATGCCACAGGCTCCAGCAGGATTAGCTGGCCCTGTCAGAGGAGTGGGAGGACCATCCCAACAGGTGAGATGCTGTGACTCATTAAAAAAGAGAGTTCTCTGGTATATTCTGGGGTGACTTTCAATTCTTGGTACCAGTGTGATGCAAGAAATTGGTGGAGTGGAAGAACCGTAATCTTATCTGTTATCAGGGAATTTGAGCCTAGTGAAACTTTCTTGATACTAGATCCCCCTAGCTCTGTCTTATATGATGGCTTGAAAAGTGCAGCTTCTTGCATGCAATTCAAGTGGTATCCGTTGAATTGTATTAAAGGTTTGTAGCATTATTTAATGTGCTATGAGGAGACTGGTGTAATTTTCAGAAGGGATAATAATTTAAATTTTGCCTATTTTTTAGGTATTGATGTAAAGTAGATGGTGTGCTGTTTCTCTGTGAACCTACCTGTTTATTTTGTTTACAGGTGATGACACCTCAGGGTCGTGGAACAGTTGCAGCTGCTGCTGCAGCAGCCACTGCTAGCATTGCGGGAGCCCCAACCCAATACACACCAGGGCGTGGGGGTCCTCCCCCACCCATGAGCAGAGGAGCACCTCCTCCAGGTAGGAATTACTCTGTAGGGTGGGGCAAGAAGGAACTCGTATGATGTGGCAAAATTGGTGATAAAGAGGTATTTATCTGAGTCTGATGAAGATCTGGTATTACAGAGGATTATTCCAATATCCAACTAGTACCTTGAATATTCAGCTGGATTTATATGCTTGTTCTTTGGCTTAAGGAATGATGGGACCTCCTCCAGGCATGAGACCGCCTATGGGCCCACCAATGGGAATGCCACCTGGCCGAGGTGCTCCTATGGGAATGCCCCCACCAGGCATGAGACCACCACCCCCAGGAATGCGAGGTGAGCAGAGGCTATCTTAAATGCCTAGAAGTTGTAAGAAGCTGTAACATAAATGTTTGAAGGGCGATACGTTTCAATGCCTCCCTGCCTATGCTAGTTGCCAGTAATGCCTCAGTGCCAGAAAAGGGGTCCTAAGGCCACTTTGAGCATGAGGAAAACATCTTCAATATCCAACTCTTTTTCCTTTATTCCTAGGACCCCCTCCACCTGGCATGCGTCCACCAAGGCCGTAAGATACTCTGTAACATACGTTTGAACTGTGAGAAGACTGATGAAGGGAATAAACTGAGCAGTACCACCTATCCAAACTTTGCTATGTATATTTTATATTTACTGCTTGTAAAGTTTGCCCTTTTTAATAAAGCTGGAAAACCCAATACTTTGAGTCACTGTTTCAGGAATGCAGCTGTACCTTTCACTGCTGCACTTTGGTCACCCCAGAAGAAGAGCAGGTTTGAAGCAAAAGCTCAGTTTATTGGTAGTTCGATATTGGTCTATGTTCCTTATAGGAATTAAAGCATATAATTAAATGTAGCAAGGCTGATGGAAAAAAAAAAATGCTGGGATGGTGAAGATGGCAAAAAGTCAAAGAAAGAGTTTAACATTTCAATGAATTATGGGTAACCGGACAGACAGAATTTATTCACAGTGGAACAAGTACAATGGTGCCTGTATTAGAAATAGTTATCTCTGACACTGCAGTAAACCTGCTAGATCTTTATAGGCAGAGCTGCATTGCTTCTAGTAAAAAACAAACAAAACCTAAACCAAACAGCAAACTTATCCTTTATTATATACAATAATGTAAACCAGCTTCTATTCTGGTTGTAGTCTTTCCTTCTTGCCTCAGCTTACAGCTGCTCTCTTTTCAGTTAGGAAGCTGTCTGCCCCCCCATCCCCTTTGGAGATCATCCTTTCTTCAGACAGTAGCCTCTTGGAGATTTGTTTTACTTCCTGTAACTGTTTACCTCCGAAGCCATCTTTGTGACACGTAGTGGTTTTCCTCTATTTTAGAAATAGGCTCTCAATCATAGAAATCCCTTTCAGCCATATTAATTGAGATCACAGACATATATGAAAAAGCAGTAAGCACTCTTCAGTTTTTGCCCTAAAGACAACTTATATTAACTAAAAAGTCTGATAGAAAGATGTAACATATCCCAGCTCTCATTTGCTCTAGCTCTCCTATATAACAAACTTTTTTTTTTTTTTTTTGTGGGGGGGAAATCAATCCTTTAATTGCACAGGCTGTTGTAGATGTTTTCACACAGGGTTTTCAACCATATATTAGTGAACATCCCAAAGCTATTCCAGAATTTGAAGAAAAACTACTCAATTGTACTGAAGTTGTCTCCTTGGAGCACAAAGAAATCCAGGCCTGGGAGAGAGCACGTCTGAATTTACCTACTTGGTAAATGCCAGCAGTTTCTACTTTCTCTTGTACCTGAAAGAGGAGATATTTGAAATGACATTCCACCAGCCCAACTCTCAGTGGTAACTAAGGAACAGCACTGAGCATTTTCTACGTGCAGTAGAAGCCTAGGAATGTGCTATTAAAGGCACTATCCTTGATTGCCCCCAGCATCAGACCTGCAGTAAGAGGGTAAGCTACTGCAGAACCAACAAACCTTTCAACAAGGGCCTTTAAAACAAGAAGAGGAAAGAGAAAGCGGGGTGGGGGGGGAGAGGGGGGATCTTGACTTCAAGAAAGTAAAGGGAACTATACCTGGACTTAGATTTGAAGTTTCCTCTTTTCCTATGTTGGGCCATACCCAAGCGTTTTCGATCTTCAAATGATGGGCTTTTTAAGAGAGAGGGGACAGGCGGGCCATAAGACAAAAAACACTGGAGTACATCAATAGCACAGGTACTTCTGGAAAGAATCCCTTTGCTCTGCCCATCTTTTCCCCCAGTATCAGTCCAAGTATCCCAGAGAAAGTCTGGGGATGCAAAAAAAATCCCACCTACTAAAGTCTGGACTAAGGTACTACTGCTAAGACATTACCCAGCACGGTATTGCTTCAGAGCCTTCCTGCTTGTGTTGGTAAGCTCTTCGTCAAACACGGACAATTTTTTCTTCCGCTTGGGGCCTAACACAAAGACAATAGTCAGAACATTAGCTGTAAAGAGAAGGCCACAGTATCTCCTCGTTGACTACAGCCCAGTAGCCTTGACCACAACAATTAGGCTAACCATCAGGAAAAATAATTACTCCTCTCTGCAAACACACACCCTGGCCCATTCCTTCAAAGGTCAGTACCTCCCTCTATACAAATTAGTTTAGTTTACCTATTTGTAACTAAGTAAGTGACATAAGGTAAGTCAGCTGTAAAACAAAAAGTCTCCACCTGCTGGTACTGCTGCTGGTTCCTCTTCTGGCAAGACTCTGGCTCGTTTTGCTCGGCGATTCCTTTTTGCCAGCCGCTCAGCATACATCTGAGATTTTAGGATTTCAAACTGTGACCTCTCCTCTGGCTAAAAGGTGTTAAAATGGAAGTTTACAGAGATGTGAGGTTTTGCTAAGGGAAAACTAGCATGGTCCACCCAGGGTCCCGCTTGTCCATAAATGTACTCACTGTCATTTGGACATTTTTCTGTCTGTCCTGCATAAACTTCTTCCTTTTCTTTTTGCCTCGTAATGCTAGGTCAAACTCCTGCAGGGCTTTAGCCACTGGGGAGATGAAGAAAAACGTAGAATAAAGAACCTCTTAAAGTACACAGCCAAGTCGAGTTGCAGCTATGGAATTTAACATGGCAGCAGTATCATGACTCACATTTCTCTTTCTTCCTCTCCTCACGGGTCTGGAACCAGCTCCGCTCCAAACTCTCACCCACAGTCTCTTGTTTTCCTGTCTCCAGCTGCTTCTTTGCCCTATTGATCTGAGATAATTCAGGCCAGAAGTGGGCTCATAGTAGCTATTAAATATCTCTCTCTTCCCTTTCCAAAGTAGGCAGGTTAAGTACATTAGGGTAACCTCCTTATACACTCTATCTACTCCAGATCCTAAAAAAACTAAGGTGAAAAAAAATTTCCTAAAAAACTGCTTACCTGGGCCTCTGACTGCTGCATCTCACGTTCCTCACGCTCCAAGCACAGAACTGCATACACATCTTTCTCTAGATTCTCAATCTTCTCTCGAAATTTTAGTATGACATCTGAAAACAACAGTGTGAACATAAGCAGCTCTTATAAAGTCCATTTTGTTTTTCAGCACTTCTTTTAGTGTTCCTCTGTACCATGATATTCCCTGCATACTGCTCTACTGCTTTTTACCTCAGTGAAGTGCATACCTTGGGGGAGAATTCTGGCTTTCACTGGTGTTTTTGCAGTTTTCACAATATCCTTCAGCATCTTGCGCTCTTCCTCACCCACAAGTGAAACTGAACGACCAGCCCTGCCTGCTCTTGCTGTCCGCCCCACTCGATGAACATAGTGTTTGGTGGTGTTGGGCATGGTAAAATTGATTACCTGAAAGAGAAACAGTGTTAGTAGGGAAACAACACTAAAGAACTCATTAAAAGACTCAGCACTGCAAATACTCACTGTTTTAACACCTTCAATATCAAGTCCGCGTGCAGCCACATCTGTAGCTACCAGAATATCAATCTGCTCATCCTTAAAGCGCCTGAGCAGAGATAGCAAATGCATCAGCAATTTATACAGTAATCCACTTCTGCCCTAAAACTTCCAACTCCTAACTTCTTTTTTGCCTATGACTGCCAACTAAGCCTGGTAATACCTGAGTGCCTCCAGTCGCTGTGCCTGAGAGAGGTTTCCATGAAGCTCCCCAACCCGAAGACCCATCAGCCCAAGCAGGATGTGCATACGGTGAGCTTGCTTCTTAGTTTGGGTGAAAAGCATCACATGATCTGGGAAGGTTCGTGTCAGTAGAGCTGCAAGAAGGTCCTGTCAGGAGCCTGCTTCTTAGTCACCTACCTACTCCAGCTTTTTTTTTGCTCATCACTAACCTGACACAATGGCCTCACGGTCCCCCTCTCGGTTGGGTCTGATCCGGATAAATTCCTGCCGCAGGAAAGGGGCAACATCTGTGTTGCTGTTCACAAAAATTCGGATGGGATTTTTCAAGGAAACAGAAGCCAAATCTTTCACCTATCAAAACAGGTTAAGAAAAAAAAGTTCACATAATCTCTGGTAGAAGACTAGACAAACTTCTATTCAACCTTCTGCCTCAATATGCTTCTCAGCAGCCGTCTTACCTCCTCTGTCATTGTGGCAGAGAAAAGCATCGTCTGACGGTGGCTGGAGCACAGCCTGATTATTTCCTTCATTTGTTCCTCAAAGTATTCATCTAGCATCCTACACAGGAGAAAAACAGCAAGGTAAGGCAGCTTAAGCTGGTTCTAGCTAAAAAATATTCCTTAAGGCTGAGCAAAAAACCCATAGCCTGGGAAAAGGAAAGCAGAAAACTACCATCTCATTTTTCACTGCTGTCCTGCTTAGCCTACCTGTCTGCTTCATCCAAAATCAGCACCTCAACACTGCTCAGGTGGAACGAAGGGCAGTTGTGGAGATGATCAATCAGTCGCCCAGGAGTGGCGATAAGAATGTCTGGACCAGAGCGCAGAGCTGCTTCCTGAGTCTTCACATCTAGGCCACCTGAAAGAGAGCGAACATGAACTGCTGACTCCCTGAGCAGGTTGCAGTAGAGTACACAGATGCAAACTGCCCGAGGAATGGGAAACAACTCAGACTAATACCACATTCACAGTTCACCTCCTCTTTCTCAGAAACCAACAAAGTGCAGCATGATATTGCAAAATGAGATTTTTAAAGCACAGCACACCTACTAGAAGCATGCCTGCAATAACTGTGCAGCCTCCAGATTTGTAACACAGAATTCTCAGTTCTGTATAGCAGTTTACAGTGAGCTGTACATTTTGCATAAGCAACTTAATACTCACCTACAGCAAGGCAAGTTGTGACACTGCTGAACTGCGCCAGCTGTTTTGTGACAGAGTGCACCTGAATGCCTAGTTCTCGTGTTGGCACTAAAACCAACACCCGTGTTATTGGAGCCTGACGAGGTTTGTAAATGAGGCGCTCAAGGACAGGCAAGATGAAGGCAGCTGTTTTACCTGAAAAAGAAAGTTATGAAGAATTAGCAAGAATTACCAATGATTGTGAATAGTTAATTCGCAGTGTTTCCTGTGCCCTGCTCAACCCCCTACCTGTCCCAGTGGCAGCACAGGCACAAATATCCTTCCCTAGAAGACCCATTGGGATACAAGCCTTCTGAATTGGGGTTGGTTGCTTGAAGCCAAGAGCTGTGATTGCCTACAAAAGAGACAGACAGAGTTTAATTACTCTCTGGTACGGCCACACATGGAGTACTGTGTTCAGTGCTGGGCTCCTCAGTACAGGGACTTGGACACCCTGGACAGAGTCCAGTTAAGGGCCACAAAGATTATGAACGGACTGGAGCACCTCACGTACAAGGAAAGGCTGACGGAGCTGGGACTGTGCAGCCTGGAGAAGAGGAGGCTCAGAGGGGAAACCTGTCCATGTCTATAAATTACCTGAAGGGAGGGTGAAAAGAGGAGGAAGCCAAGGCTCTTGTCAGGGGTGCCCAGGGACAGGACCAAAGGCAAAGGACACAAGCTGAAACACTGCAGGTTCCCTGGAAACACCAGGAAGCACTTTTTCACTGTGAGGGTGACTGAGCACTGTCACAGGTTGCCCAGAGAGGTTGCAGAGTCTCCATCCTTGGAGACATTCAAAAGCTGTCTGGACATGCTCCTGGGCAATCAACTCTAGATGACCTCCAGAAGTCCCTTCCAACCTCAACCATTCTGTGACAAGTCTCACTGAAAATAGTGTTGACGTACTGCAAATCAAATATTGTTTTCCATTATTTGCGAATAACAGCTCCTAAATCACTATCACACTAGCTCCCACATAATTTCCTTTTCAGAGAAGCTGCAAAGAGAAGAGGAATTTGACAGTTCTGATTGGTGGAGGCAAGGCTGTACAACGTGCTTCAGAGTAACATATGTAATAACCAAATTAGGTAAATACCTTTAGCAAAGGTCGTGAAAGATTCATGTCCTGGAATGATAAGTTATCATCATATTGAGAAGCATCTTCAAAAAAGCTCTCTGCTGCCTAGAAACAGCAACAACAAGTGGAACAACACAGGCAGAATAACAACACGTTATCAAACAGCTATTTTTTGAGCTACAGTTTGTTAACCAAAGTCAAATTCCTCCAGCAGAAATGCTGGAGAATGACCTAGTGTCATTCTGTCCAACATTTACCCTTTCTCCCTTTTTCGATCTCTTCTTTTCCTTCACTTTGACTGTATCTGCAGAGAAAGAGAAATGTGACATGAATTAACAAGTACAGCCAAACACATAACAAGATATGGTGACTACCTTGATATCATACTTTTTGCTCTGAACGAGCTATTGAGGGAGAAGCCTCCGAAACAAGTACAGGCATGCAACGGAATAAAATGCCAAGCAAATATCCTCCCTCAGGGATAAGTTTAATTAAAGTGCTATAGCTACCATTCAAAATAAGCTTGAGAAAAGTGACAAGGAATGTCACAGAAGGAAAACAACAAAAATAAGAGGTTCTTGCCCAGTCCCAGCAAGGCTTCACAACAGACTTTTCTCCAACAGTCTGTCAGGTTCTTGCTCCTGACCATCTCTCTATGTACTGCTAATACCTGCTTTTGTGAAGATAGTTTCATCATCCAATGAGTACTGGGATTCCACATCTTCTTTGTCCCTACTGAAATCCTCACACTCCCTCTTTTTGGTTTGATTAGCCTCAGTCTCCACATCGTCATCTCCCACTTTTGCTCGTGTATCTTCTCTTTCCTAGAAAAAGATTTCTTTTTAAAGTTTTTAAAAGAAAGGATAAAAAAATCAACTTCGATCCTTTGTGAGTTTTTGTTTGTTCTTATTGTGAGCCCATTCACAGATCCATGGTTTTGCATAACCTTAAGCACTAACAATTCTGCATTCTCATCAGTTCAGCAACACAGGTGATGAGCTGCAGCTTGAGCACTACACCTCAGGATGCTTTCAGAGTCTGTGCCTCTGGAGGGAACGCAGTAGGAAGGCCAAAATCACACCAGTCCTTTCAGTGATGAGAGAGAAAGGCCCTGACCTGGAACTTCCTTTTCTGTCTCACTTTCTCAATCTTCTCATCCAACGTCGTAGCTGCTCTCTAAGCAGGAAATCACAAAAGAAGAGCTGTAAGAGGAGCCCGGGAGAGCAGAAGGCACTGTGGCCTCAGACACTCCAGTCCCGGTCCCAGGCCTCACCTTGCCGCGGAGCTGGTGCAGTGCTGCCGCCCAGGCGCCTTCCCCGCCCGCCTCTTCGCCGAAAACGAAGGCGGCACTGAAGTCCCCGCCGGCGTGGCCTCGCCGTCTGGGACCCGGCACCCGGCACAGCTCCTGCGGTAACATCAGTGAGCAACGACCGCGGGACGGTCGGGTCGGGTCGGGTCGGACCGGA
>NW_010331376.1:1517-2677 GCF_000700745.2 Antrostomus carolinensis | reverse complement strand
TGCACTCACTTGCATGGGAGTGCTCTCTGCTGAGAGGGCAGTGAAGCCCACGATGTCGCTGAAGTAGATGGTGACGCTGTCAAAAGCCTCTGCCCTCACTGTCTCCCCGCGCTTCAGCTGCTCTGCCACGGAGCTGGCGAGGACAAGGGGGGTGGTGGTGGGTTCCTGCCCCAAACCCCGCTCCCTCTGCATCCCTTGCCCTACACCAGCATGGAGAGCCAGCAAGGGACACCATGCTAGCATGGCAGCAGGTACATGCTGACCCCACGCCAACACCCAGACCCACACGCTCCCATCTCTCCCCCTCTCACTGGGGCAAAATCTGGTAGAGGAGATTCTCCGCCTTGCGCTTCTCCTCCAGGTAGGCCTGTGTCCGCTCCTCCACCAGCTTCTCCAGGTTGTTGGCGTACTGCTCCATGCGTGACAGCAGGTTGTCCAGGATGCTGGTGCTGCCCTCCCTGCCGGGGTGCAGGCAGCTGGCACCACAGGAAGAGGTGCTCCCCACCCATCTCCCCCCGTGACTGTCCCTGCTCCCACCCAGGGCCACCTTCCCGGCTCGCCAGCCACCCACTTGTTGAATCTACGGATGAAGATCTTGATCTGGCTGAAGTCGGGGCGCTCGGCCGGCTCCTGCGCCCAGCAGCGCTCCATCAGCACTGCCAGCTCCTCGCTGTGCACCCCGATGTCGATGGAGGGACGGAAGAAGGGCTTCTGGCTGTTACGCACCTTCTGCACGATCTCTGCCCAGGGGGGGAGGCCGATGGTGAGCACCAAGACTCCCCGTTGGGGATGGGACCACCCCACAGCTGACCCCACCTCACCTTTGGGGCTCAGGTCCATGCCCTCAATGTAGAAGGGGCCGTTGCGCAGAGCAACCTCCTGGACGATGATGCCGAAGCTGTAGACATCAGCTTTCTGCATGCCTGGGGTGGGCAGGCGCCCCTTCTGCAGCAGCTCCGGGGCTGTCCACAGCTTCTCTGGTGGGACACGGCCATGGGGTGGTGAGGCAGGGCCACCCCGTGCCCCCAGTCCCCCGGTCAGCACTCACTGGCGTAGAGGGCGTGTGTGTCCTCGCCGTCGCAAGGCGAGCGGAAGCTGGCCAGCCCGTAGTCGGTGATCTTCAGCACAAAGCGGCTGTCCACCACGCAGTTGGATGACTT
>NW_010331376.1:1109-1448 GCF_000700745.2 Antrostomus carolinensis | reverse complement strand
GTGGTGGCCGATGATGCTGTTGTGCAGGAAGGCCATTCCCTGGGACAGATGGACATAGTGAAGCTGGCATCCCTCAGGCAGCAGCTCCCCCAGCCCCTCGTGCCCCTCACTTGGGTACCTTGACGATGTCATTGATGAGGGAGTAGCGAAACATCCAGTCCAAGTTGATACTCTCATTCTCCAGGACATCCTGGGGCAGCACATTGAGTGGACATGACCAAGCATCCGGTGGATGGTGGCACCAGCCTCACCAAGCACCCAGCTGCAGGGCCCTCCATGGCACCCACTCCCTCCCCTCCACTGGCCTCCGACACCTGCTTGGGCAGCTCTGCTGCGAGT
>NW_010331376.1:790-1090 GCF_000700745.2 Antrostomus carolinensis | reverse complement strand
CTACAGGCCTGTCCTCAACCCCCAGCTCAGCTGGGTCATCTCGAGTGTCTAAGTGTCACCCGCAGTGTCCCCAAGCCCCTCTACCTGCAGGCTGCCCCGTGGGCAGTACTCGGTGACGATGCAGATGTTGGGGGGGTCAATGCACGCCCCGATGAAGCGGGTCAGGTGGTTGAACTGGATGTCCCGCATCTAGAGATGGAAGTGGAGCCCAGATGGCGCTGAGGTCACGTCAGGGGTACATGCTGTTGCTCCCACCAGCCCCCTCCACTGCCACGACTGACCCCCATGCCTCCAGGCAGG
>NW_010331376.1:443-761 GCF_000700745.2 Antrostomus carolinensis | reverse complement strand
CCAAACTTACGTGTTTCAGCTCGAAGAGCACCTGCCGTGTCAGCTCAATGCGCTTCTTGTTGATGTGCTTGATGGCCACCACATTGCCCTGGAGTGACAGGGAGGGAGAAGAGGTCAGTGCCCACTGAGCAGATTTGGGGAGAGGAGGAAGGTACTGGCATTCCATAAGGTGGGGTGCAGCCAAAGGGGAACACCTCAACAGGGCTGGGGGGTCTTGGGGAGATGGCTCAGCTCCCCACCTGCAGCACTGACCTTGAAGTGGCCGGTGTTGGCGAAGATCTGGTATTTGCCATGGGTGGTCATAAGGGAGCCATAGCT
>NW_010331376.1:0-398 GCF_000700745.2 Antrostomus carolinensis | reverse complement strand
GAGGGTGACAGACACCAACAGAGCAGGGCAGGGACACCCAGGGGTGTGCAAGGGATGGCACAGGATGAGCTCTGAAGGGTCAGGACAAGCTCTACATGCTCTGTAGGGAGGGTGAGATCTATAGGGTGGGGTACGGTGTGCTGCAGGGGATGGAGGGGGGTGTGGGGTATGGACAAGGTGTGTCTGTGTCAGGGATGGAGGGCCATGTATGAGGTATGGTGTTCTGTAGGGGATTTGGGGCTGGGTAGGGATGGGGGATCAGTAAGGGAGGGAGGGCCATGCAGGGGCAGGGGCAGGAGGAGGGTGATGCCCCAGGACTGTGCGCTCTCACCAGGGACAGGGTGAGCCGGCTGCCCGCTGCCTTGTGGTACCGCTCGGGGCTCCCACACTGCAGCTCA
>NW_010331375.1:3217-3563 GCF_000700745.2 Antrostomus carolinensis | reverse complement strand
ACTCGCCCAAGTTCTGAGCGGGGGGCTGCAGTGACATCCTTCCCTTGCCACCATCCTCACCTCTGGCCTTGCACCTCCTGTGCTGAGCTGTGCTCATGGCATGACACAGCCCATGTCAGGGGCTTCCTGCCTGGGGGTGTGGGAGCCTGCAGCCCCCATGCCCTGATTCTGGGGGAATGGCATTGGTCCTGGGGTCCCCAGCCCCCAGCAGGGATGTCCATCACCCTTTGGCTGCAGCCCCCAGCTCATCCCACCACCCTCCAGGTGCACAGCCTGCAGGAGCTGCGGCGCAGCGCGTCCCTGGCCACCAAGGTCTTTGTGCAGCGGGATTACAGTGACGGGACCA
>NW_010331375.1:2527-3165 GCF_000700745.2 Antrostomus carolinensis | reverse complement strand
GGCAAGCCAACAGGGTGGGAGGTGCCCTATGTTGGTGCCCTTTGGGGACCTGGGGGGGAGAGGGGTCTGAAGTCATGGGGCCCCTGTAGGCTATTGTATGACCCTGGGCCATAGGCTAGTGTATGACCCTGGGCCAGCTGATGCTACTGGGAGCATGCCATCACAGCCACTTTGCCCAGCGTGCAAGGGCTTGGGTGTTTATGGGGACCGGGAGGCTCTGGTGAAGGGCTGCAGGCTCAGTACGTCTTGGCATGGGTGGGCAGTGGGCAGGGGCCAGGGAGCTGAGGCATCAGCTGGGCAGGGAGGAGAGGGTTAAGTGACCCACAAGTCCCCCCGGGGATGGGACAGGGCAGTGTGGGGGGTCAGCCTCTGGCCAGACTCCTGTTCACCCTGGTTTCTGCTCTAGATTGAGCGTCAGCTCTTCGAGGAAACAGTGAAAACCCTTAATGGCTTCTACGCCGAAGCGGAGAAGATCGGGGGCAGCTCATACCTGGAGGGGTGCCTGGCCTGTGCCACTGCCTATTTCATCTTCCTCTGCATGGAGACACACTATGAGAAGGTGCTGAGCCCCAGGGGAGGGCTTGGGGACAGGCACGGCTGTGGGCTTGGCAGTGGGCACAGGGATGGCACAGGGAGTA
>NW_010331375.1:2180-2497 GCF_000700745.2 Antrostomus carolinensis | reverse complement strand
GGGGGGGGGGAACACCAGGGCTGGCAGGCCCTGAGTGTCCCTCCGTGTGCCAGCAGGTCCTGAAGAAGATCTCCAAGTACATCCAGGAGCAGAACGAGAAGATCTATGCACCGCGGGGGCTGCTGCTCACCGACCCCCTGGAGCGTGGGATGAGGGTCGTATCCTCTGGGCAGAGGGGTGCTGGGGTGATGACAAGGGTGAGGGGTAGGGTGACATCGGGAGTGGGTGCTGGGCAATTGGGTTTGCAGCTGGCTCATCCCACCGTTGATCCTTAGCAGTGGCCAGATCGAGATCTCCATCTACGAGGATCGGTGCAG
>NW_010331375.1:1842-2102 GCF_000700745.2 Antrostomus carolinensis | reverse complement strand
TCCCTCCAGGGACTCGTCCTGCCGGGACAGTGGCCTCGCCGAGCTCCGCAGGCTGCACTACCAGAGCACCCGCTTCTGAGCCCAGGGTGAGTGGGAAGGGGGAGGCCGGGGGATGCCCACCGGGGCTGCCCACCCCTCTCTGCTCTGTGCCCCCTGCAGTGGCTCTGCCCCTGCTCAGACCCACTGTGGGCAGGGGCTGCTGCTGGGGCGTCCCAGGTGCTTCCTACTGAGCCAAACCGGCGCCAAGGGGCTCCCGCAGG
>NW_010331375.1:1460-1679 GCF_000700745.2 Antrostomus carolinensis | reverse complement strand
CCCTTGCTGCACCCCCTCCCTAGGGCATCCCGCTCTTGGTGCTGCAGCGCAGGCTCAGCCACTGCATGCCCACTGCCCACGGAGCCTGGCAGAGCCCCTAGTGCTGCTTCAGCTGCATGATGGTGCCATGCATTCACCCCAGCCCTAGCCCACATGGTGCCTGTTGGTGCTCCCCAGCCCTGACCAGATGCTCTGATCCATCTGGCAGCCCCATCCTGC
>NW_010331375.1:382-1393 GCF_000700745.2 Antrostomus carolinensis | reverse complement strand
ATGCTCTGATCCATCTGGCAGCACCATCCTGCAGCACTCCCCACAACACTGGGCACTTGCTTCTGCTCCCCGCCTGACCCCATGCCATCCCCAGCCCCAAGCCCCATGCCCAGGACAGGGAGGTGCAGGGCTAGGTACACTTCTGCCCTTGTGTCGTGTGTCCTGGGCTCACGCATGGCTCAGCACAGAGAGCCAGACTCCCTGCCCAGTCCTGGCAGAGATCCCTGCCCACTCTGCCCCATGACCAGCCCCAACGCAGGGAGGGTGCCCAGTGGAGCAGCTCCTTTCCTCTCCCACTACTGAGCCCTCCTCTGCCCACATATCCTGCATGTGTCTGCCACCAGCACCCCAATTCTCAGCCTGGCCTGTTGTGGGGAACCCAAGGAGTATCTGGGCCCAACTGGGTGTGGGGGCTCCCAGGCCAGAGTCAGATGGAGGGGAAGAGGAGGGTCCCTGTGACATCCAGCACCCTGAGGAGAAGACTCCCTGCCTGGGTGCAGGGCTGAATGGAGCTGGCGTTGCTCTCTCAGGGTCCTGGAGGGAGGACCCTGCCCCATGGGACTCCCTTTGGCTTGGTTGTGACGTGTCTGCAGGGCGGCCCTGGCCCCGCTGTTCCCACTGGGCCTCCCCTGCATGGAGACCTTCTTCAATAAATCCCATGCTTCATCCTCTGCTGCCTGCCCTGTGTCCTCCTGTGTTGAAGCAGGGCAATGGTGGGGGGCAGAAAGCCAGGTAGGGCTGGGCATCCCCCAGCACACTGGGGTGCATAGGGCCCCACCAGGAGAGTAAGCGCAGGGGGAAATAAGAGGCAAGGATGGGGCAGTAGAAGGTGGGACAGGCAGCCCTGCGTGGCAGTTGAGTGGCCCTGGTGACAGGGTCTACAGGGAAACCAGTGCAGGAAAGGGTTTATTCATTGGGCACTGGGCACAACCAGCACAGGGCTGGGGGAGAGCAGGGGGCACCCAACTGTGCTGGGGCAGGCTAATTGCGCTGGCCGCGCCCGACTGCAAG
>NW_010331375.1:0-281 GCF_000700745.2 Antrostomus carolinensis | reverse complement strand
GGGAGAGGGTCAGAACTGTGCCAAGGGCACAGGGCTTATGTGGCACAGGCAGGGGATGGAGGGGACCTGGGGCAGGGCAGGGCGGGGGCAGCTCGTGAAGCTGGGACACAAAGGCAACTCAAAGCCTGTGCCCATGCAGCTGTGGTCCTGTCCCCACTTGCACCCAAGTCTGCTAGGTGGCAGGTGCCTTCTCACAGCCACAGTCTGTCCATCCTGCCCTCCCATGTTTTGGGTGGGCTGGGACTTGGGAATGCGAGCAGGGCTGGACACCCCAGGAAACA
>NW_010331374.1:940-28355 GCF_000700745.2 Antrostomus carolinensis | reverse complement strand
CAGTGCTGGGGTTGTATAAATTGCTACTCTCTCTGCTTTAACTTATTTATTCTTCTATAGCCTGATTTTTGGCTGCTTGCAAGAGCAAAATAAAAGAACTAAATCACAAAGGTGCGTACTTTCTTTCTAGTGGCAATGTTTACATCACTCCAGGTCAGCTGGTACAGCCACTCCGAATGCTTCCAAAGCGATGGGCACGCTTGGACCTCGATAGAATTCTTAGCAGCCACACTGAATTGTTGGCAGAGTTTTCAGACTTGGGATGGTGGCCAGGAACCAAAGATACAACTCTCTGAATTTTGCTCTGTATAGATTATTTTCAAAAAGTGAAACATCCACCCACAACTGTCTTGTCTTTGTCTGAACAAAGAAGGTTCCTATTGCAGTGCATGCGCCCTGGCCAGCTGGGTGGGAATCGAGGGTGGGAGCAGCACTGCCTGCAGAAATTCTGCAGACACACACGGTACTTAACTTGTGCCTCTTAAAACTGCTGTGGTTGAATGGGTTTCGCTAACACTTGTAAAGAAAGGAGAGCTGTGGCAAAAAGTTGAACTCCATTTCCAGCTCGGTTTGGAGAGCAACAGGGCTTAAAGGCAAAAGACAAAGAGAGCCCTCAGGGCTCCACAACCTTTTGGAACACCCAGGGCAGTGATTGTATCCATCAGATGAAACACACACACATCTGCAGCCACACGCTGCCTTTGGCTTTAAATCCCCTGGCACCCAGCACACAGTATCCAGCACTTACACTAGCTGCTGTCTAACCTTACTGTAACCTTGGGAAAATGTATCTATAAAGACAATACCATCCATTACTATTTTTTAAATATATCCATTTTCTAAAGAGAGCAGGATTACGGAACATCATCACAGGCAGAGGGCATCGTACCTCCTCACGGGAGCGGAATGCAAAGGCCTGGGCGGCCCCAGCCAACACCTGCACGGAGTCAGTCCTTCTGTCTGACACAGATAAAAACCTTCCCCATTCCAAGCAGCAATTTCAATTAATTAAAGTTGTGTAAGGCTTCCAGAGAGAGAATGTTCAGCCTGAGCACAGGCAAAGTCACAGGAAATAACCACTCACCAGTACAATAAATTAGCCAAAAATGGTTTTAATGCAGTCCTTGTCTGCAGCACAGTATAAACCATAATAGAAAACGACAAAGCAGAACGTACGGGAGATTCAGATGTAGAAACCGTACAAACACTTGGAAAATGCCAGTGCAACGTACACAAAGCATTCCTAACAAAGTCAGAATGTTTGTCGGACAGTAAAAACGAGTATCCAAAGCTTTGTAAAAACCCATTTGATATCAAAAGTTGATCTGAATACCAGCAGCAGCATTAAACTCCTGAACCCAACTAAACATCCCAAACGTTGCCAGCAGACCCTTTGGGACATTTACTTCCTGTTAAACTAAGGGGTGGGAACTCGGTACTAAACAAGATTGCTCTGAGCGGCACATCGATAGCTGAGCAGAGCAGCGCTGACTGTACACAGGATACTTGCAAACACCAACACCAGCCACACTGGGTATCGAAAAAGCAGCTGAATGTCCTAATGAAGACGAGGAGATGCATGTTCCTATTTCCAGTGATGGAGCGGTTATTGGCACGGAGCCCACTGAGCCAGTCTGCCTTGATTAAGAAAAGGGCGTCGCGCTGCGGCGGTTTACAGCGGAGGGAGCTCTGGCCCAGTCGCAGAGGTAGTATGTTGGTTCCCAAATGGAGCTGTCCGATCCCAGAACAGCTCTTGCAGGTCATGTCCTGCTCCACACGAGTTTTCCTGCCTCATCAAAACACCAATGAGTGAAACCCACTCGCTTTACTTTGAAATGAGGTAAAAAACTCCTAATGCTGAATTCTTAAGATACCGATCGGTCTGTGATTATCTGATCCTGAGATCCAGTTTTTATCTGAGGGACCCATTTTCACAACAAGCATAAATGAGTCACTTTCATATGAAAAACAGCTGGAATAATTTATAAAAGAATGTGACCTTTCCTATTTTCTATGTTACTAGAAAAGGGAAGTTGTTAGAAGTTCCCTGCTCCACAAATGCAATTGGGAACCACTCTGGAACAGCTTAGCCTGTAGGTGAGTACAGCAGGCAGCTACAGAGTAACGGAATTCCTGCGGAAAAAGAATCCCCACACACCCAGTTAATTCAGAACAGCAGAGTAGGTTCCACTTACCTCCTTGCAAAAGCTCTCAGTCATAAAAATCATCCCTCCTCCTCGGGGGAGGCCACCTCTGCACCAGCCCAGGGGGTTCATGACATGGTCAGAACACCAGATGCTGATACGAGGAATTTCTCTCTCCTACACATCCTAGAGGCTCTGGGCTCCTCCAAGAAAAGGCAGGGAAGAAAAAAAAAATATAACAAGACTTTCAAGAATCCACTGGATTTTCATTTCTCTTATGAGGGGAAGTGCTGATCTGAGGTGCAGCACACACCTTCCCCAGCTTAGCAAGGAGACAGGGAGGACAACTGGATTTGTTGTTTCCAGGCTTCCTGTGGGATTTAGCCCCAGGTTTAGCTCCAGAAAAGTTCAAGTCTAAGTACTGTTAATGCCTTCAGGTGAAATACCCGCGTGTTACATGAGCTGTTTGACACTGGCATTTGACACAAGGAGGCTTTTCTTTTTAAGCACAATTGGAATAAGAAGCAAAGATCATCCCTTGGTCCTTTTTTGGTTGGGTTTTGTTTTGTTTTTAATCTCCTTAACATAACTCCTCTTTCTTTTATTTTTTTTTTTGACGGTGGCTGTCGCCTACTGAAGTTTTACAAATGCTGCTGTAAATCTTAAAACCTCACACAGGAAAAGAATCTTTTAAGCAGCATGAAAGCATAACCAACTGAGAGGCTCATATCTGAAATATACACTGACATTTTCTTTCACAAGGTTTACATTCCAAACTGAAGCTAGAAAATGAAGAAATAAGATTTTTAAGAAAGAGAGAAAAGCAATGCAGGAAGTTGGATCCCACTCTGAGCAAAGCAAGCTGAGCCTGAACGAGGAGAAATCACAGACCGGTACCTGACAAGCGTTAAGGTTAGTTACAGATAAAACAGGTGGCACAACCGCTTCAAACGACACCTACTCACCTTCCTGGTATCAAAAAGCAGGCACAAAGAGCTGAAAGCTGGTACTTTTAACTATATATTCAGGAGGAAGAGGGGAGACTCAATAGAGATGGGAAAAGGCCAACAAGAACAAAACGGTGTAACGGTGGGGATGGTCTCCACGTTCCTCAGCAGAACAGGAAACTTTTTTTTCAGCAGGAGGAGCGTGCGGCAGTGCCACAGCCTTGTCTGACAGACCCTTACTGCTAATGACAAAAGCCACTCTACCATGGAAATGCTTTAACTGATGGTTTCAGAACGAGTTTATTTCTGCAAGTGTTCTGTGACAAAACAGCAGCTGATTGAACTGGAGAAATCAATAAAATCAAGGTATTTTCAAGTACTGTGGATTAGTGTCACAAAAATTTGTACCACAGGAGTCACTGAAATTAAAATGTGACCCTTTGAGTTAATTAATTCTAGCTTAATAAGCAAGTTCAACAGCCTGCTAATTCAAGGCTTCCGTGAATGAGCCAGCTAGCCAACAGTGAATCTGTTCTGCTGCGGAACGACTCGGCGGGGGGCAGCGGGTCCCTGAGTACACCTCAGCACATCACTCTTTCTGTCTAACGTTGGGGAAGAAAAGGTAAATTCTTTTTCCCCCTGACACTTTACATTCATATTGTGTTACACAGACTTTATGTGTCAGGTTTGGTAACTATTACTGAGTTGTGCTTTCAGGCCACACCAGCATACAGAATAAAAAACTACAGCACGTACAGATTTTGCTGAATCATATTTCTGGTTTGTTCCAGGAAGTTGAACATTCATTCCTACAGTGCTATGAGGAAGCTTCCCAGTTCCTGTCAGCACCAGTACACCACATGCACTGGGTACAGCCTACTAGACCCAGACAGCACTGCTTTAAAGGGACACAGTCTGATTCCACTCCAAAAACAACCTGGTCAGCAAGAGACAAAACAAAACAAAACGGCAGTGCAGTGAGGCTCACAGAAGTGCTAATTCCTTGGACAGGACTCACCGGCCAAGGAGAGGACTCACCACAAAACTATCCATAAAAACATCAATATGATGTTTATTTAATTTTTTTTTTAAGACTACAGTGTACCTGAACGTAAATGGGAGAGAAGGGGAGAGGTGAGGAGGTGGTTGTTAGTGGTCAGTTATTTTCAAGCATTACGTTTGTGGCATCAGCTGCAATAACGCAGAGATCTCGGCAGCAGGATTTGGAGAAACACCGAGTTTCCCCACAGGGATCTGACTGTTCATTTACGTGCTCCCCTGAAGAACACAGACGTGTGATGCCTTCAGCAAACGCCACGCTGACGCGTGTTCCTGGACACCCACCTTTCGCCGCAGCTTTCCGCGCTCAGCTTTAATCCCGGGATGCAGAGGAACCTGCCCGACTGTTCTGTGGCACTGGAATGCAGCACAAACGGCACCAGCGCCAGGCGCGGCGTCAGGAGATCTCCTTTAAGTGAGCAGGAGAGAACAACATGGAGCCTGGGAGAGCCCACCAGGCTCTAACAACTCCACTTCAGCAACAGACACTCTACAAAGGTCGCCGTCTGCTCTACACCGAGCTACAGGGGCTGATGTATAAAGTATCTGTCTGCATGGCTCAGTTTATACCGGGTAGTTAAATGTCTAAGCTTATGGACAGAAAATCTCTGCAAGAGTCTCTCCTGTCTCACAAACACATTTCCACTGGTAGCAGTGGCAGAGTAAAGAGAGGAAAACAGGATTTAGTAAGTAGGCAAGGCCTTTGTCACCAAACAGATATGTATCAGGTAATTTCTCAGGGCATGCACAACTGCTTCTGTAGTCACTGTCAACACAAGTGGGCTGATAAACAAACACAAAAACAGGATAGAAAATGGGAACAAATTTCTTAAAGGCAGAACACTAATACTTTAAGCATGCACCTAATTCAAACATGAGTGATGGAGTTGCCAGGTCTGAATCATGCAGATAAAAAAAAAAAAAAAAGGTCTAAAAATGCATATAATCCTGCCAGCAAACTCAGTTCCATTCCACAGAGTAACAACAGTGATATATTCCTTTGACTGCAAATGGAACAAAATGAAGAAGAAATCTGATCACCTCTAGTGCTGAAAAAAAACCTTTAAACCACTGGTCAATACATTTACTCAGGAAGAAGTTTGAAAAAATTCAATACATCAACTGTACCTTCAGTGTGATGGAACTAAAACCACCTGTGTGGAATGTAAACTCCAAACACTACTGCTGGAGCTAAACTTCCAGTGCACATTTCCAACTCATGTGTTTCGAATTTATATCCCCCTTTTGGACTCCATACACAAACCCATTTCCCTCAAACACTGATCCAGGAATGAGCTGATAATGTTCTAATTACCAGGCAAACTCGGTCATTGCAGCTCTAGGAATTAACACAAACCGTACTGTCTACAGTTCCCTTTTGTATTTTAGGTGCCTGCAAGCAGGGTTGGGCTTAAAGGGCACTATAAGACAATTACACACTCCTAAAAAAAAAATTAAAAAAATCTATGGCCACAATATTCTTGACTCTCAATACTGGCGATGTATTTTATTTACAAACACAGCTGCACATGTATATATGCATGTTCAGCACTTTTTCTTTCAACACACTTGCATCCAGCTATCAATTTAGTGCCAAATTTAAGTGGGTCTGTCTCTCATCGAGTTGAACTGACTAAGAGAGAACTTTAAACACGTTAGAAAACACCACTTGTCAGAGAAGGCTTGAGAATCAATCTCAAAATAAATACCATCCCTAAGAATATTATGGCTTGGAAGAATTTCAAGAATTTGAGTCCCTGATATTTGCAAAATGAAAAGGCCTTTGGAAATGCCCTCGCATCAGTACTTTTTACCTATTTTGAATAAAAAATATATATTATTTATAAAATAAAGAGAGGAGGCCAAAGAAGATTGGCCAGAATCACTCTATAAAACTGTTCTGTTCACTCCATAAACTTAAACTTATAAAGCCCTGGAACATCTGGATAGCAGGATTTCTGGAGAAGCACTCGAGAATGCAGATTCCAATCAGACGATACTTCATGATGTTTTCTCATCTTGGAGATCCACTTGTTTTCTGCCCCTCAAAACTGAAGTCCATGCCAAGAGAAGGGATGTTTACTCCTGAGAAGGAAGCTGAAATTTAAATAGAGAAAAATGTGCAACTATAAGCACTGAGACGGCTGTCTGATCTTGGCTCTGAGCATCGTTCTAAAGCCATGCAGAACGGCAGGGAAAATGCTGGGTTTTCACTCCTCGGTAGAGTGGCAGTATGCAGTCCTCACTGACTATTCCTCGGTAGAGTGGCAGTATGCAGTCCTCACTATCGACAGAAAATAATACTTGGAGGTTTTTCTTCTCAGTGGAAGAAAATGGAATCACATCTACCATATGCAAGCAGCTCATTTATAAAAATCTCAAGCTGCCCTATTTGTGTGCAGAACTAGGCAGTGGATTACAACGCTTTGCCACACTGTACAGTTAGTTATTCAACTCCCAGAGGAAACTGAGGGGCAAATTCTATCTGAGTATTGCACCTCCTGCAAGTGGGACAGCAGAGGATACTCCTTGAATCTCGGTCAATTCCACCTCACTGTGAAAATGTTTCAGGCAGACTGAAGAGGACACAGCCTGCAGCTTACTGTGGGAGTGCACATGTGGGATACCCCCCCACTGTTACGGAAGTCAGAACAGGTTATAGACCAGTGAACGTTCTGGAAGCAGCATCTTCCCCAAACCATATCATCTGTTGTTGTACCCAAGTTTCTCCAGGGTGGAAAAAAAATAGATAAGAGAGTAGCAGCTGATGTGGGCATTTCAAGTTACTTCCATTTATTCCTAACTGCAACTTGTCTGTTCTCGACTTCAGGTTCTTTTAAGACTGTATCTGCACCTTCCCACACCTTCCATGAATCACTGAACAAATTTCCAATCTTGTAATTGTACAAGTTAGTGGCAAGAGTCGTTCCTGCCACATTTACCAGATCAGGGTTTGTATCATCCCCTACAAACAGTGCTTTTGGCTCTTGTATTAACTGTGTCAACATCCAAGCCGGGGCTACGGGATAGCCACTGTTTTAGGTTCTCTTAAACAATGTATTTCTGGACAAGGTGGAGAAATATTGGTGAAATACCACCATGTATAGATGCATCGACACAATACTCTGGTGAGAGGGTCTCTGCCCGGCAGGGGCATGCCACTGTCACAGCTGTGCCACCCACAGCCAGCTCGAGGGTCTGCACCCCACAGCCTTCCCCGTGTTCCGTGACTCTGCCTGAGCACTCTGGGGTATGTCGCTGTTAAACCCGTCCAACGTTACCCACTCGTTCCCTGCCAAGTGGTTATTTTGAAGGTAATGAAGAAAGAAATACTGACCTTTCTGAACAAGCTTTACACTGCTGCAAACTGCTATGTCTCCCTTTCTATGGCAAGGGATGAAGCTTCACCAGAACCTACAGAATGAAAAATAAAGTAGTTCGAAGTAAGTAAATCTGTTTTTCTCACTGAGAATGTATTTTTCACTAAGTGTGGGAGAGTGTTTTTAAGAACCATCCCAAATAAAAATAGACAATCACTTGTCAGAACTAACTGAACAGAATTTTTAAGCTGAGATTACTCTATTACTGGCTTTATCTATCTTATAACTGTCACACGCTTTGAAGCCAGAAAGACAAAGAAAGATCTTTCAGTTTTAACGGAACACTTCAGGCCTTTCTGCTTCGAAAATTCTACTGGTTTACTTCTGTTGTGTAAGACTGAAAACTCAAAGCTTCATTTGCTGATGCCTTACAAAAAAAAAAAAAAACAAACCAAAAACCAAAACAGTGGTGAGAAAACAAGGAAGAGTTAAACATCATTAATGCCTACAGTGCAAACTCCTAAAACCCTTCTGTCAGACGGGACGAAGGGAACCAAAGCTTTAAAGAACCAGCCAGGAAATCATGTTCTCTGAACAATAGAGATAATATTCTGTATTATTGTGATAATACAGCCAGGGTAGAAATACATGGTAATACATGCACCTATTCCTAAACATTTTCACTTGTGAAATAATAAAAAAAAATAATCATTTTTCTATGAAGAGGTACAGTTTCAGCCCAAATCTTGGAAAACTGAAAGCTGTGGAGGTCAGACTTAAGCCATACATAAGCAGCACAGAAATTTCTACTTTAAACCTCTGTAAGAGGTTGAGGCAGTTGGGCTTGTCTCATCTGATGAGGCAGCAGCTCGGGGTCAATCTAACAGCAGCCTACAGCTACGTGGGGACTGCTGAAAATGACAACTGACCTGGCAGCAGCTCATACCTCACATTCAATGCAAACAGCATCCTGCTGATCATGGGCAGCAACAGCAACATTGTGCTCTACTGTAGAACTGTAATATTACAGTAATACCCAAGAAACTCAAAGCAATTTATGTGCATAAATCTATCTTCACAGCCTGCCTGAGATATAGGAAGGTTATCATGCTGTATTTCTCCTCACTTGCAATACATGGTTAAGTGAAACACACTGTCCAATTAAAAAAAAATTAAAAATAAGCTCCAGTTCCCAAATTCATACTTCTAGAGTTGTTCCTGTGCCTGCCAAAAACAGCACTTCAGAACTCTCTTGCTCTGTAGATATCTTATGCTGGTCTTGTGCTGTTCACTTTTAAAATCCAAAGCTCATTGTTATACATGATAGTCAAAACGCACAAACAGCATCAAACAGTGTTAAATATCAATTTCCTACAAAACTTTAATTTTCACCAAATGAATCTTCTCTGTGAAGGTAAAGAAAGAAAAACAGAAAGCAAACACTTCTCCCTTACCACTCAACGACACGTACGCAATACATATGTTTGCCTAGGCCTCTTGTTTCCTTATTATGTATAAAAAGAATCAGTGCTATTTCCATGATCAGATTATTTTCATGTTTATTAGCACAGACATCTATTTTACCATGCAAAATCTAATCCATTATTCAGATGGGAAGCTCAGAGAAAGCCCTTTATTCTGCATACGTTTAGGAAAGCATACAATCTGAATGTCAAAGGGAACTGATAAAAGGCTATATAAGACCTGCTGGCTCTGGGATGTTAGTCTGACTGCAATTTCACTACCAACTTTTTATGGAATATTTTTTTTCATCTAATTGATTTACCAGCTGCAGCTCTGATCTACGTACAAAACGATACTGGATTTACTAAATACATTTACCAATTCAGTTGAACTGACACAGATTCCTACACAGGTATCCCTCCATCGTTTCGGAACGGGTTAGAAGGCGCTCACTGCTGGAGGATGTAGCACTGCTTTAACTTCATCTTTTTCTGTCGGACACAATTATCCATTTATATCATGCCTAAAATCCAGAGATGCAAACCTCGACTTCTGTCTCAGTTCACTGAATTGGCCAACACACCGTTGTACTGTCTGAGCAATCTCTGCTCACTTCGCCATCTAAGAAGCTTTTTAAATTTCTCGATGGATAGAAATTCAATCCCTGCAGTCACAACAGATGACTTCTCTACTCCAAGGACTGCTATGCCAGATTAGCTGGTATCTCAGAGCATGAAGCTCCTTTAATTAGACTCGTATCGATTTGAATTTAAATTCAAATCACATGCCTTCAGACACCTGCAGCTTCATCCCCCACAGAGCTCGCAACTTCCACCTATTACTCGGAATACGCTGGTTTTTGCTGGAAAGATGTTACTTAGTAAGGATGACAAATTTTCGAAGGTGAGAACAATTTGGGAAAGACTTGATTCATACTGAAGCCTTTTGTACCAGTTAAAATGCAACACATGAGTAAATTAATAAATCAATCTAAGAGATGAGACCTTGCTATAAATGTATGGAAATGGCTGCCCTGTCCCAGGCTTCACAAGACAAAGAGTGCAAGCGTGCAGTGTGCACAGTGCCGACACACCCACGGCCAACACGTCAAATGCATTCTAGATGAGTTCTTTGAAAAAACCTGATAACCTTAGAAGCTGCCAGCATGTGACTGGGGCTAGCTCTCTGGCTAGACAGATTAAAACAGATGTCTATGAATAAGGGATGAGCATTAATAAATCTGAAAAAAATTAAATTCCCATGAATTTGGAAGCAAGTGTTTTCAGTCTCTGGCTAAGAAATGAAACAAAAGGTTCCCCACAATATTTTTCTCCCTACATGAAACAATAAAAGCCTTAGCAAGGCCAGGATTAAGAAAAGAAAAAAAAAATCCAACCAGGAAGGGCACGTTTAAACATCCATACACAGAAAAAAGGACTCCTGGGGCCTAGACAAAGCTACCTCATCTCCTTCCTTTCACCTGGGCTCATCCTCACCTCATCAATCTCCCAGTCCCCTTTATGCTCCTCTCCCCCACCATCCACACATGATCTGATTTTGCAATTGCTGGGGCTTAAAAATGCCCTGCTTTACGCAGACACAGAGTGATCAGGGTGGGAGCAAAAGACTGCAGTAATGCAGTTAGGCACAATGACATTACACGAAGAAACATTTCTCAAGCTCCTCATTTTTTCATTCTTCCTGTGGTGTTTCTCTCTCTCCTGCACGAGTCTGCAGTGAGGGGCTCAGCTGATGAGGAGAGCCCTCGTTACTCCTGCTACATAACACAAGTGCACGAGCAGTTACAGGTGAAACTCCAGGAGGCAAGAGGCCCCACTTAAATATAAGAGGGCAGTTATTATTCTGCTCGCGATGCAGCTGGCACTGCCATCTCCTAAGACTGCAGGATTGAAAGATCTGAACTTTCATGTTTCCTCAACTCCTGCTTTGCCTAATGTCAGGTGATAGGAAAAAACCCAAACCTGGTACCTTTTCTTATACAACTCCCTCTCCCCCAGCATCTTTTGTATTAATCAAAATGATACACAGACGTTCATTATCTGTGTTAGCAGAATGGTGTAGTCAAGAGCTTAGAGAAGATACTCCACAAGGTGGGTTTATGCTGTATCACAAAACTGCTGACTCAAAAATACTTTACATGTGTTACACGGTTGGACTTGACCTTAAAGGTCTTTTCCCATCTAAATGATTCTATGATTACTGAATCAATCCTGACCTTACCTGGTGGTCATGGAGAGCCACAGAACTCGTAAAGTGCAAGATTCAGGCAACCCTGCTGGTTGTGGAGGTTTTTGATGAAATCTCTGTGCATCGCTCTGCTCACCAACCTGGCTCAGCAGCAGGGCTGAAAGCTGCAGCACAAATATCAGCTGCGCTCAGTCCCGCAGCACCGGCCACAGCAGCATCCAGGGAAGGGTGTTAGCTTCCTCCCCTCCCAACCACACACTCCCCCCAGTCTCCATGTGGGATTTCATCTTGCAAAATTCAGATGCTCAGACTGAGAGCTGAGAGGAGGATTTGCCTGTTTGTAAGAAAAACAAAGGGCAGTGGATTTTCCCCAGTGTTTGCTCTAGCAGCTGAATTCCAGTTCCACACGACTGATTCGTAGACATACAAAGGACACAATCTCCTTATCTAGGGCATTCTTTTATTTGCAGTTTTCCCCTTTACCTCACAGCCACTGCAAAATAATTAAAACTTCTCTAGTCACGGACCAAGACCCCCATACTAGCAGCTATTCATCTCCTCACAGCGTGTGTTCACCCTGGTTTTTCACTTTTATCTGTAACTTTGCATAGGCTCAGTTTGGCTTTTACATTATAGTAAGAGGTTCTAATTTTACCAATATTACAGTTCTACAGCTTCTTGGAATAAGATTACAAAGTATTTTGTCACTGAGAAAGACGAGTAGAATATTTCAGTTGGAAGGGCCCTACAACAATCATCTAATCCAACTGCCTGTAAATGTCATTTATTTTATAAGCACTATAAATTGTGGGACTTCATATAAGCTCCAGATTCAGATTCTGGGGTCTGATCTGGCCAAAAATCATCTCACTGTCAAATGTTTTCATACTTAAGAAAGAGAATTTATACTTTGTAGAAGCTGAAAGAAGTTCTGACTCATTCCTGCAGGAGTTATTTTAAGCATCATAAACAATACACAGAGATGCCATATTTGTTATTTTTAAATCCAGTTTGTTACCTTTTAACTGCCAAAATGTACAGAACAAACCAGGAAGAAGAGGTAGTTTTCTAACACACAAATATGAACTAATTAAAGCAGTGAATCTGAAGAAAAGCTGAAATGAGCCTCTTCAGTCCTACTGACAAAATTCTAGAGAATATATTTTCCCAGCAGTAGGTGAAGTTGTGCCTTGGGAAAAACACAGACTGTATATTTTGCAGTGGAATAACTTGAACAAACAGTGGCAGGTAAGACCTAACCAGTGACTGAACAGCAAACACTGTGCTGTTAGGATTAAAGAGCTCATTGCACAGTAGATTGCACATGTGTAAAAAATATTCACAGAAAAGGTTTCTGTGACCCCCTTTAACCGAGACTATCGTCTTCCTCACAGGCTGCCAGACGTACATTGTGCACACACGACTAAGATGTGTACCTTGAAAGGGAACGTCAGCAGCAAAGTTTCTGAAACTATTCTGAGGCAATAAAGAGCGCGACTATGGAAACCAAATCTGAACAAAAAGGCAGTGATATTTGTTCCCCAAGTATACTTGCCTGATCGACTAATTATAGTAACCTGAGAACTTATTAACACTTTCACCCTTCCTTAAAGGGAAAAGGAGAGCGAGATGATCATAATTCTTTTAAAGGGAACCTGTGGATGGCATCCTTGCACCACAGGAAAAAAACACAAGCACATCCTTAACTTACTGACCCTCCAACATGGTAACTGGGGTCTCTAACACGAACCCTGATATTCTGACCAAAGCTTGGAGGTAAGTACACACAGGGGAAAAAAAAAAAAATCAAGTTCAAACATAGAAATGTAACAGTAAAGAATTATTAAACTTATTTTGGATCCATCTAACAAAAATCAAAGAATAGAGATACATATAAAGTCTTTTTTCTAATAGGACCTCTATAGCATAAAAGATATGTTTGCATCTCAGAAACTGATCAAATCTATTGTACAAGCACGCCAGTTCACCTAGAATTGCTCTCAGCACGTGTATTTCTTCTACGAAGATTAGCGCAGAGCTTAGCAATCATCAAAAGCAAATCAACTTCTTTGGTAATAAAGTTAAACAAACAAAGTATAAAGTACTTTCCTAAATGTATCTCTGCATTCAGGTGTTTGCATGCATGTTTTCACAAACTCTCAGAGAATAAATGCTCTTCAAAAAAACCATCTTAGTCTTTTCATTTTTACAGGCACAACTTTTATGTGTCCAGTAACTGCTGCATGCAGCAATATTTACATATAAATACACTCAGTTTGTGGAAATTTCAATTTCTCTCTGCAACTTGTAACAATCTCTCAGTTGATTTATGTGCAAGTAGCAAGCTTCTAAAAAAAAATTTTTTTTTAAAAAAAAGAGCTGACTCCAAAATAAGGCTTATTTTTAGTCTGTGTTCATTAGTCTAGTCAGAGCTGCACAGTGACTTAGCCAACACAATTTTTTTTATTTGATTAGCTCTTACAATTCATCCATTAGTCACTGTAGGTCAAGACATCACTCATTTCCTTTAGCGTTACCTTACCATGAGGCTCTTCATCTATTCCATCATCTTCCCACTGCTCTTCATTTGCTAGGAGAGGATTCTGAGCTTCGCACAAAGCTCTCATTGGGAAAAAATGTCCATCGCCCTGGCTGTGTGCAAAAAGGCAGAGAAAGACACTGTAAAAGGCAGCAAGTGACTCTGAAAGATAACAATTTCTACACGTTTTATCTGCGTACAAAGTTTTCCACTGCTTGTATTTCCAATGTTTACTTAAATTTATTTTTAAGTTTTGAAAAATACAGTGTTAGTTTTTTGTGGCAGCTCAGATACGAAGTTTTACTAGCGAGTAGTTTTGGTCCTCAACTCCTTCAAGCTCTCTGGAGAATAAAAGTTCAAACCTACGGCCTGGAATTAAGTCATTTTTAGTAGAATTTAAATGTGCCTAACTTCATCAAGTCACTGGGATATAGAAAAACAAAACAGAAAAAAATTAACTTAGGGACAGCTAGAAGTGAGGAGGGAACTAAGGAAAACATTTATGTAGAAGGAGCAATCTCTACCATAGGTTCTTCAGGCAGAAGTTACACTTCTGTGTTTGAATGACACCCGACAGAAAATGGCTCCAATCTTAGTCAGATGTTACTGAAAGACAAATAAGAGACCCGCTTTCCTGTGACCTAAACCTTTACATAAAATGGACAAAAAAATTCAAATAAATACCCTCTGCAAAGATCTAAAGTTGCAAAAGCTTACAGACATGTGTATCTGGATATTGTTTGTTTGAGAGTACATTCGAATTCACGTAATGTAAACTAACAAAGTTAAAAACTAGATGTTCTAGCTTGGTCTGCACCATACGGTGTTCCCTGACACCCAGCAGCGCAGGCAGAGGAACTGTAAACTGTAAAAAGTGCCTTTTTCCTCTGATGTTTTATCTTTAGGCAAGGAAGAGAACCCCAGTGTTCTCCCTGTGATGACACACACACTGCTAACATGCCTCTGACTAGCGCCTCAGTGCTGCCTTTCATTAACAGCAAGGCTTTCTGAGCTCATCTTTTCCCTTTAACTATACTTAAGAGTGCAAAACAGATGGCAGCGGGGACCCAACTGGGCCTTAGACTTACACACTGCTACTTGGAAATGCTGTGACCTGCTGTGCCAGAAAGTTATTTTAATTTGTGCCTAATTTTTAAAGGAATTAAATTCCAGTGTACTTTACTACTGGTTTACTAAGTGCCTAAACAACATTTTCCCCTACATTAAGAAACACAAACTGTTTCAGGCAGAGGAGTGACAGATGAAGAAAACAGTGTCTTTGAAGTGCAGACCCATCCACACAGGTGCCGCCGGAGCCCGTGAAGAGTTCAAACGCCCTGTGCAGCACATTTAGCCCTCAAAAATCTTTCCCTTCCAGACTTCTGGTGAACAGGATTAACGTGGATGATGCTTGTTGGTGCCTTTGTAATGATTCACAATAGCAGTCAGCCAAGCCACACAATAAGAAGTGTAACATATAAGGCTGTACCAGACATTTAGAAGTCAGTCCCTTCAGTTAATTATATCAGCTTTTAGCACTGACTTGATTATTACTTACCTAGAGGCAATAGGTAGTAACCACAGCTTTTTTTCTTCTCCAAACACTTGCTGAAGATTCTTTACAAAGCCAAGATTGAATCCATTTTTATCTGGGCCATTTTGAAACACTGGAGCCGAGAAAGCCTCTACACAGATACAATTTCAGTGGGGAAAAAAAAAAAGAAAACCAATGCCAAATACTCTGAAACAGGATTGTGTGTGTTGTAGCCATCTAAAGACAACATGATTTAACAGATTATGAACTAGCATTACAAAGATGCAAAGTTTGAAAATAATAGTTTTTTTCATTTTGCAAGCCTGTAAAGACTTTCAAACTGAAGGTAGGAATTTGGTCCTGCAACTGAACCATGTGGAACAGTCAAACTGAACTACGAACAGTTTGTTTAATCTAGAGAACACAGAAGATCTTTGCACAAGTTCAGACTTGCTGAACTTCAGTGGGTAGAAATTTCTGAGTAAAAAATCGGCAGAATTAAGTAGGTTGGTCTTCAATACATATTTCAGAAGTGGTGCTGGAGATATAAATTGCCTCATTCATTAAAGATATAATGAACAAGCATTAGGAACAAACGTATGCAAATAGACCCTCTGTTATGGTGAGGCACAAAATTAAGAAAAGAAAGGGGAGGAGAACCTGGAGTGCACTAGAAACAATTTTATCTACCTTCTAAGCTGCTTCAGAGGTCTAATGTTTTGGGATAGATGAGCTTTAGTGCCCCTTGAAGTGAGTTTTGAAGTTAATAACTATACAAAATCTGAATATTTGCTCAAACGCTTGATGGTGTGTGTTTTGTTATAAAACTTTATCCAAAAAGCTTTAAAAACTGCACAACATTTATCTGAGGAGAGACAAAGAAATCACTTGACAAAATAATCTTGTTTCAGATTTTCACTTCATTGATTTTACAGTCATAACTTCTTCGCTTTAGTCAAGGAAGATGGACACTGTTTTTCCCAACCTCACTAAGTTGTTTCAGGATGCGCTCCAGCATATGAGCATAAAGAACCATAATTCCTGACAAGCTGCACTCATTTCACAGCAAATGTAGTTACAGATATGCATAACATTTGTATAATTGGACTTTTATACTTTAAGGCTCCCATTCTCCTAACAAAGCATTTGTCACACCAGCCAATAAATGCAGATCATTTGAAGTGGCTAATTTCCGCAGCACTGTGCCAAGATCTTAAATCTTCCTCTCCGCATAAGACTGGGGAATGTAGGGAATGTATGGAAGTAGAATACAAATGCCCCCCCCCCCTTTTTTTTTCTTCCCTTCTTCTTACAGCACTTTTAGTGTGTCTTACTTAAAGAAGTACGACACAAGAGCCTTACCTAAAGTAGATCTGTTTCTACTGACGAGCCAACAGTGGTAGCCAAACAGAAACATAAGGCTTACAAAGAACATGATCGCCACAAAGAGGAGGAAAAGGACATGAAATTTGGAACGTCCATTAGTCAGTTCACCCTGGAAAGAAAAGCAAAACAGGACAAGTGATAAGAACAAACAAAAGCTGGAAATTCTTTGTTCCTAGAGAGAAGAAAGATACCCCCTAAAACTCCTATTTGGAGTTCTCAAACTTGTATATGCAAAAAATCACACCTTACTATAAAAAGCAAGAAGAGACAAAGAAATGATCTGGTTCATCTCCCCTCCTGTAACCAGAGCAGAAACAGTGGGGTTTTGTTACTAACTTTTTGTACGTAACAGCTTCCCACCTGGGCACGAGGAACACGCCCTACACCCACAGGGAAATAAGCAGGCACAAGCTCTTGAAGGCCTGTTTAGGTTCTGCTGAGTTTCCTGTCCATATATTAAAATTCTGCACCTCTTGCAATATCAGGTGTGCCAGGAAAACCTGGCCTGCATAGCTAGAGCAATCAGGTAGTGTTAGAACTCAGCATGGGTGGTTTGGAAAATTTTAAAAGCCAAGCAGAAGAAACATTTATTTTGTTCTACAGTAGAAGAGTCAAGTGCCAGAGATCCTCATAAGCACACATCTACAGGCTGTGGGGACATCAAAGTAAAAAAAAATTACTCCTCAGCCTTTGCACATCCCAAATATGCATCCACAGAGTCTCTGTGCCTTTCTTAGCATAAGAAACAATTCTTGCTGGTGTCTCATAAGCATCTCAGGAGGCATCTTATGTAAGTGATTAGCCATTAAAACACTGCAGAAATGTAATAAAATAATGCACAGCAAAGTTAAGTTGCTTAAACACAGTCACACAGTTAGCAGCAGAGGGGACATAAAAAAACACTAGAGACAAAAGGCCAGTATCTTACTCGAGCTGTCAGCTGGCATTGCTTGCATATGAGTGACAACTGATAACTGAGTAAGAAGCATACTTCATTTCAGTCAACTTTTAAATTGAGAATGGAGCCATACCGGGATTAGAAAATGAACAAGGTTTTTTGACATTGTTCAGTTAATATGTACAGATCAATGCCGGGATGTTATACTTTGATATCAAAGATTCTGAGATACATACATGCAAACACAAGAACAGGAAAAGGATATAACTTCTTTGCCAGAAGCTTACTCTACAGTCTGAAATTCCTGAAGTCTCTTTGCTTCTCGCTTTGTGCATTTCAGACAGACAATGGGAGTTATACTCAAAACAAGGGCTTGGGAAAATACTTTACAGAATAAATACTTCCAGTGACTGAAAGCAAGAAAGTAACGAGAGTGACTAAACCCCACAAGACTCATAGGATATGAAAAGTAACCAGATTTCGTGACTTACTGTCCAATACTTAATGAAATACTTGAAGACTGTTGCAGCAATATACAAGCAATACAACAAAGAATAGGCTAAGAACAGTAGAAAGAATTTGTAGTTAGAAAATCCAATGCAGTTATTCACCCTGGAGAACAAAAGCAAAGTTGAAATCAGGGTATGTACAGCACACAGTTGTAACACAATGAACACTACAATTTGTTTGGTTTTATTAAGCCTCTTCATTATACAACGCAATTTCATCAATAAATAGCCCCTCTTAGTGGTCAAAATGAAATATAACTAAAGTCTTTTTGCTTTTCACTTGAAAACTTATTGCTATGCCAAGTAAAAGGACAGTTCATATTTTTGGAATGTGTTTTAAAGTTGGTATCACTGGTAAATCTGTCACAGAGGAAGGTTGTTATTACTTATGTCCGTTACTTGTCTGAAAGGGTAATCAGATCTGTGATTTCTGTGTTACTTAATTCATTTGTAAAACTCAGGAGCCAGAATCACCACTGCTTGTTTATTTACATACAAAACAAATAAAACCAAATTTGATTTTTATTCTCCATGCACAAGACAACTCTAAAAAGGAAAAAAAGAATGCAGGAAAAAAATAGTAGGTGCTTGTCTCAAAATTCAAGTTTGAAAAATCTTCTACAATTTAGGATTACCAGGGAGGTTCAGGTGGGGAAATGTTTATGTTGCTTCTGATTTCTGAAATTTTCCCTTTTTAAAAAAAAGAGGAGTTTAAGAAATTTAGTGTCAGCAATTCTCAAAAAGGATAAAGCTTAATTCATCCATGCACCATTCTACACAAACTGTCTCTGACCATATACAGGTGGCAGGCATCATTTCAGAAACGATCTGCATGCAAATACTATTACTGAAAGCAGCCACCAACTGCATGCTGCAACTATTAAATGCCCAAAATTAAAAACTAAGCTGAAGTCTCTTTAGAATTTGAGTAACTTTAGCTAAAGAGTGAATTAGCAGTTGGGTTTTAAATTATATAGATATAACAGCTTTTTTACACATAGTTTATGGAACACATATGATCTGTCTTTCAAAATATCAAATATTTCAGACAATTTCAAGGTGCAATTATTTTCTAAATTTCCAGACATAAACAGATGCCTGGTCTAAAATGAAAGAGGCATACAGATGCTACTCTGTGGAAAAAATAGATTAAAACAGCCTTTCTTTTCAGAAAACTACAAACCAATATCTAGAGCATACCATGGACAGTGATGATCCATTTTCAGCACACATCTGCAAAAGGACAAAAAAGAAAAATTGAAGATTTTTATGTGGTACTTAATTGTCAACTGCAGATCAATAGCAAAAGCCCCTGTTTTCTGTGAGATTTCTACATAACACAAAGTCAAGATAATACTGTCTCTTTGAATTTTTTTAAGGTAGGTACCATTTTATAAGAGGAATATTTATTACTTTTTCAAGATCAACCAATGTCCTTGCTACTCTGCAAGATAAAAATAAATGGAAATGATTACTGCCCTAGAGGGCTTAAAACTTCTGCAAAACATCACAAGTAAAGGTCTAGAGTATATTTTTTTAAAAAAGGGGGAAAAAAAAAGGCAAATATCATACTTTATTTTAACCTGCCTAGGTTAATCTGTTAATTTTCACTAGCTGGCATACTTTCTAGCAACTTCATGCTGACACACTTGTAGGTGTGGGAACTGCAAACACTTCAGGGCCACAAACAGGAGCAAAGCAAATGCTGCTGCTGTCACACAGGAGCGGCACTGCTGACTGCAGCTGGAACAGAGGCACTTGGGAACCTTCACGTGTAAAAAAGACACGTCAAGGACCAGCCCATCCACATGACTTAGTGGTGACCATATTCACTTCAGTGCAGAACAGTCCCGTCACTTACACAGCACAAACGGAGCAGTGGTGACAACGGTCAGGTTTTATCAGCTGGCATCTATCACAGAATCGAATACCTGAAATTGAAGACACATTTAATATCAAATAACAGAAAAGTGCTCTTTTTTTCATGGTAGTTAATATTCCATCAATTTCCTAACTATTCATATTCTTTCCTCTATCATTTCAAGAGATGAGTGCATTTGCAGCTGATTTTTGCTGCCAAGTCGTAACCAGATAAGCAATGCTCATAATTCTCCTGGAGATTTGCAGATGCAGAGAACAATCCTCACTGCAAAGCATACAGCCAGCTTAAAAGTGATAGAACAAAACTGCACACTTCCCTCTGGCTTCCACCTTTACTCGGACTTTACATACACTCCATTTGGATAACTGACTATATAGCAGTTCTTTACTTCACAATTCTTTGGCTTGCCTGACAGAAAGGAACAGGTCAGGGCCTCCAATATGAACACAGATTTCTTTTAAGCTTTGAAAGGAGTGCAGTATGCATTTAGAAACAGAACAAGGTCCAGAAATCTATTCACAGAATTATGTCCTGCATGTCTAAGCCAGACTCCATTTTAAGTAAAAAAGATTACAGATTTTGTCATTCTATTCCTGTTCGCACACACAGACAACATAAGCAGGCTTTTGAACTGTAAATACAAAGGGTAACTTTTTACTTCTCAAAGGCAGCACCTGGCACTCCACTGAAGGTGAACGGAAGCGTTCAAAGCTTTTTTGTTTTCCCAAACATAAAACCTTAGAGAAAAGGCATTAAAATTATTTGCACAAGCGTTACTCAGTGCACGCAGCGGCATTAGGAACGCCCTGTTGGTCAGCAGTATCATCTGGATCACCAGCTTACGCTACTTTAGCGTGCTTGATTAGATTTAGAGAAACAAAGCTGCCTGCTTAGCTGACCTCCATTCCCCGTTCTTGTGTACACCGGCAACTTCCTTGCAATTTCGGCGAGAATTTGCCTCTGCACCTCCGGCCTTTCTTCATTTTCATAGCGCTCTTGGTCAGCGTAGGACATATGGTACTAGAAGCAAAAGTCATGAGGGGAGCAGTTACCCATGGGTAGCAGAGATAATATTTCAAATACAGGCAAAGTTTGGAAACACTTTTACCTCCCACACCTTCTAACAAGATTCACCTACTGTGAAAATGTGTTTGTTAAGAGGACGAAGAGAGACAGCAAGTGCTGGACAGTCAGAATACTCTGCGATACATCAATAAGAAACACAGAAGTGAAATTAAGGATGACAAAACAACATACTAGAATTGCTACTACTGCTGCCTTAAATTATTATTTTTCATGAATAACTTTACTAACCGTGATAAGGACACCTTAAACACTTCCCTTGTGACCAAGAACCTGTCCCCAGCCACAGTTTTGTACTTCTAAAACTGGGATTAGTTGTTATTTATAAATCTACATTCTTGGAATTAGGATCCGATTATGGTTGTGTATATTTGGAGTGCCTCACAAACACCATCCTCATTCTGTTGCTCCAAACACAGTGTTTCATAAAGAGATAAAACAAAACGCTGAAAAAATTCTAACAGCAAATTTACAGCCACGTGCTACGCAGCCACATAGCCACAGTCCTCACTGCCACAGACACGCGACATCAGAACTGCAGCACGTTGAAAAACAAAATTATTCTTCTATCCATCACTATCATGAAAAAGAGTCTGACAAATGAAGGAAACTTAACCACTACAAAGAGGCCTACTCCAGCGGCAAAGGGCTCCCAGCAGAGCAGGCAATGCTGGACTGTGGTGGGACACTGGATGTTCACATACACACCCCAACAATCTGGCTCAAGAGACCAAGAAACCCAACTACCATTACAAATGTGCCCCTTTCCACCTGGAACATCTTCCTCGCAGAGTGAAAACCAAAACCAAAGGTCCTTCCTCAGGAGAATCCAGTAAGAATAGGTTTAGGAAGGTGCTTGGGATTTGGCTTGCAACTTGTTAAATGCTTAGAGATCAAAGACACTATAAATATGGAAGTTAATAATCATAAATTCTATTCTTCTCACCACAAAAAATCCTACCTGTTCCTGTACCACTTGAAAAGGCAGCCTTAAAAGTTAACACCATCTCTGATTGAAATCATGCTCTCTGGGACTCCAAGGATTCTTGGAATGGTAAATTACTCAGTTTTTATGGACAACTCTAGGTTATTTTCCACCTCTTTAGGAAATCTGATCCGTTGTCCAGATCAACCAGTTTGAAGGATTTTTGAGTTCCCTTTAGCATCCCTGCTTTCATTCTGCAATGTACGGAAAGTACCTGGACTCTTACCTTTTTGCCTGGCTGCACCGGGAGAGTAAAAATAGACTTCCAGTATGTCCACACAAAGAGCACAAAGAGAATATGGAATATTATAAGATAGGCCACTAAAAAGAAAAGGAAACAAAAAAACAGAAGCAGAACAGTGAGTTCTTAAGCAGAAGTTCCATTCACGACAGGCATAATTCCAATCTTTCACAACAATTAAAAAAAAAAAAAAAGGAAAAAAGAAAGATTTACAGTACGAACCAGTCCTGCAATACAGCTAAACCTTATGGTCAGAGGGTCAGTAGAATGTCAGAGATCTGTGGCTGCAGTTAGGGGTTACCTGTCTCACAAGCCTCCCCTTCTCCACCTGATCCAATTCCGTGGGTGAGGAACAACACAGAAGAGACTTCACCCACAGGGCAGGTGATGACCCTGTATCACTGGGAACGACAGGATTCCTGTCTCACTCCCATATCCTACTCACAGGCAAAGCAGAACTGGCTGGTGCTGAGCAGCATAAAGGTTAACACAGTACTCCAGCATCTCCAGATTTTGGGTTCAGTTGCTACTAACTGCACTTCGAGTCACTGTACCATGTTATCAGCGTACTGTCCCCTCCTGCAACGCATTCTTCACCACTTGTGAGAGCTGAGAGAAGTAATGTGCTCTAGCAGAGCTCTACGTCACCAGAAAAAAGCCCAAATCTCTGACAAAACATCTTTTAGATTTGTTACAGTTGACACAATTAAAAAAGCCAGGAAAACACCCCTCAAACTGAGCAAAACAGGTCTTGTGATTACTGACAAAGAACTGTAATCCACTAGACACGACGTTATCACATGAAAACCAGCATACATCAGAGTAATCTTATTTCAATATGCAAACTTTATTTCAAAGCCTCTGGGCACACTGTGGTTCAGAAAGCCAAAGGAGAGCAATTCTTCAGCTACACAAACTAGTTGTTTGTTATTTCTTTGAGATTTAACTCACTAATACATTATCAAACAGCTACAAGACAGTTTTATTTAAACACACCATTTAATCATAACAACAGCCTCATTTTCTCCATTTAATTTAAGCTTCTAATTACAGAAACTACAATTAAAGTAACTACTAGTAGTGGAAAGAGAAGTTTAAAATCCAAACACTTCCTAACTTCTCAGGTAAGACTGACTGTGTGAAAATGTAATTGGTAAGAAGGGCAAACACAGCTTTGAGATGGCACACGATCTGATACGCCTCACAAGAACACAACGGATTGTGTGCACGACCTGTGAATCAGTGATAACTCGTTATTACGCTCTTAAGCTTGTTTGAGATGTTATCCTTATGCAACACGCAGGTGGAGGTCAGTCAGTTTTAAATTAATATGTAAGAAGATAAATCTTGCAACAGGTTTAATTTTGTTGATAAAGCAATATAGCAACATGTTAGAGGAAGCTGACCTGGAGATGCACTAATAGATTGGGCAACTAATAACTTTCTTCTGATGAATAATCATTAGTATCACCCTTTCTGTATTTCCTCTGTAACAGTTTCAAATATTAGGACAGCTCTATAGTGGAAAGAGAATTTATTTAACGCAGCAATCTGGAAGATCTTTAAACTACCAGCTGGCATTGTTCTTCATGGAACAATTCACCAGCTGAAAACCACTACACCCACTTCTATCCTTCATAACCCTGGAAGAAGAAATCAAGGTATGAGGCCACTGGTACAAGCCAAACTCCACCAAAGCACCTCCAGGAAAGAGGAGGAGGAGCACTGAAATGGCCACTAACCCTTTATTCTTAGAACATGACTGTGGCCTCCAACAACGCACCAGTGGGAAGTGTCTCTCCAATGGATCCTGCTGCTCTGCCCAACTCATTCAGTGACTTCACGATACTGCGTCTGGGAGCTCAGAGCAAAGTCTGTCAACCTGGACTACCAAACAGATCTGAAAAGTGTTCAAGCCAAATAAGAATGAGACAGAAGCCTTTGCCCTAACTCGTCAACATCAGTAAATGCAGGTTACTGTGTTATCTCTCAATATACAGTTGGTGGTCGACAGAACCAAGCAAAATAATCTTTTGCAAAAGCCTCTTTACAAAAAACATTAAAAATAGCTTTCACCAAAAGATCAAATTAAACAGTGAAAAAAAAATAGGCAGGCCACTGAACAGAACTGGTCTTTTCTGTTTAGCTTGTAAAATCAGCTCTGAAAACATAAAACAGAAAAGGAGAAAAGGTGCATGGGTGTATACAGAGAGACATACATCTTTTTTCTGAGAGAGTAAAAGGGATCAAAGCCTTTTCATGTTCTTCTGATTATACTATGACTAAACAGGGGCATTTCCCAATACATCAAAAAGTTATAGCATGTCTAACAATGCACGCTGCATACTTCACCAATGTGTAATTACAGGAAGGAAGCACTGAAAGGGTAGGTAAGTTCAAATAAATTGACAGAAAGTATTTTTGGTATTTTAACTAGAACATTTGTGCATCTTTTACACAAAGACTAAATGTCAAATAGTGAATTGAATGCACATACCTTTTTCCACAGGGTTGCTCAGAGTCACTGAAAAAGAAAAAAAAACCATATGTATACAGAGCAAATAGGATTCCCAGAAAAGTTTGTGACAAATAATTTGAAATACAGTTCAAATTCAACAGACAAAAAGAGAGCCCACAGTCCAGCATCAAATCAAAAGCATCCATAACAATTCCTTGTTTACTCACGCAAATGACACCCACGACAAGATGTTCAATAACTGTTACTTATGCTGTATTTTCCCTTGTTATAAAACATATTCTGTTTATTTGTACATTAGAAACATGACAAAAATAATCCAGTGGTGACAGTGATGTGACAAGATTGCCAGGGCTCCTCTAGCAACTGTCCAAGCAGCATCTCTACACACGTACTCAGATATGTGTGTACTCGTAGCCTGCTTTGTCCTAGTCCCTAGGTGATCCTGATCCTCCACTGTAAGCCTTGCCCCAGTGCACTTCTGCATCAGCAGCAAAGTACATACTGTAATGACTCAATTATTTTTATACTTCCTACTAGCAGAGTTTTTACCACCCCTCCTTCCTTCACCATCACCACAGGAACAGTCTCTGCTAACAGAACCACTCAGAGCAATAGCAAAGCGTACATTGCTCAATGCCTACTTCTACTGATTATTTTAAAATCCATCCATTATTTTTAAAAAAAGCAGCCAAGTTTAACAGAAAAGATACAGACATCTTTATTTAACTGAAAAAGGAGAGATTCTGTGATATCTTGAAATAATACTGCTTGGAAGACAAAGATTATCCATGGGATGGGAACCCCTTGTATCAAGTCCATAGCCTCGAATCTAGTGGTTGCAACTGAAATGTGTTGCTCTTTGGAGGAACAGAGGAATGAAAGGAAACTAGTTGCCACAGATCATCCCCCAGAGGCACAGTAATCCCACAAAAATAAAATCATATTGACTCAAAGATTTGAGAGATGGCACATACTAGTGATGACCCCTTCAGTAACTCTGTTAGACTGTACAGAAAAATAAGTGATTGAGGGACAGGAACCTTTTACTTCTGGCCCACAGCCAGCGCCTGGAAAGACACTCTGCTCTTCAAGACTCACTCTATTTTCTTACTTGAATAACCAACTTGGAAAATGTAGATCAGAGCAGGAGCCAAGAGGTCGTGCTTTTACTAATGAAAACAGTTTTTCTTAAAACCATGCTAACAAACAATTTTGATCACATAATCACAGAATGGTGGGGTTGGAAGGGACCTCAGGAGATCAGCCAGTCCAACCCCCCTGCCAAAGCAGGTTCCCTACAGCAGGTTGCACAGCAAGTGGGTTTTGAACATCTCCAAAGATGGAGACTCCACACCCTCTCTGGGCAGCCTGTCCCAGGGCTCCATCACCCTCACAGTGAAGAAGATTTTCCTTAAGTTTGTCTGGAACTTCCACTGTCCCAGTTTGTGCCCATTGCCCCTTGTCCTGTCACTGGGCACCACCAACAAGAGCCCGGCCCCATCCATTTGGCCCCCACATTTCAGATATTTACAGACACTGATCAGATCCACAAGCCCTACAACACACAATAATGTAGATGAAAAAAGAGAACAAATATTTGCTGTGTCACTGCATGCTCAATTTCAGATGGACAAGACTGTTGGTAAACTTTTAGCTCTTCCTTTGGTTTGCTGCAAATCAACCTATGAAGAGTACATTCAGCTGTTCACAAATATTGCTCGGTTCCCTCCTGAAGGATGTGTTGCAGTAACAGCACGGCCTTTCTATGGATTTTACTTGAGAAACGCACAGACCCCTAAATAAAGATTATATAAAAGGTTTTATCACAGGATACCAGGTCATTGTTCTTACTGTGGCAGCAACTGCCAACCAGACATGAAATCAAGGCCTCCTCTGGAGTATGACTTGTTGACCATACCAGTCACTGACAGTTTAAAAGCCAGTCTCACCAGATACCTCTGGGACATCACCCCCACACTACTTTCAGTCCTCAGCAGTCCACACAACTGAAGATGAAAATCAAGAATCCAGGCAGAGCATCTGGCTTTCAAGTAACTGCGTGTGCCAAAAGTTAACGTTCAAATCCTAAAATAATTAATATAGTCATTTCAACTTCTGTATAGATAACCTCCTCCACACACAAATAAAATGCATGAGAGAGAAAGATGGGGCAAAAAAATAGATGAGTGTGGGAAAAGGAGTGATTTGAAGCTGTGATTCTAGGCAGTGAGATGAGTTCCTGCCAGTTTAACCAGCACTTGCAGAACCACACAGGCCCAATCCAAATCCCACTCAAATCAGCAGAGTCTTTTCTAATAGCTGCACCAAGACTTGAAATTAACCAATGTTAATTATTACTGAATTTACACAGCACTGCAAACAAAGCATATTACAGAAGACTGACAGCATTTCAGGAAAATACTGTAAATTTTTTGTCATGTGGTCTAATTGACAGTTGCACACACCTTGGAGATATCCTTTCATGTGAATTCGTGAAAGCAGCAGCCCACCATCTCAGAAATGGAATAAAATGTCATGAAGTATTTGGGGGTTTTGCCTAGCTGCCAATTAAAAGAGATGAAAGAAGCTGCATTGCATTTTAGTCACCATCGAGAAAAACCAACAGGTCTTATTGCACTGGCAACCCTAACGAAAATCTGATTTAAATTTGCTGTGCAGTACCAGAAGGCAGCTCTTTTCACAGAAACGTCTCAAACTACCGTTCTGAGAACTCTGG
>NW_010331374.1:0-909 GCF_000700745.2 Antrostomus carolinensis | reverse complement strand
AGAGCCCCATGCTCCTTCTTACAATTTCACAAGTCCAAGCTACCAGCTTTTCTCTCTGCCTCCACAGGACCTAGCAATCCTTTCTTCTAGCAAGCGGTTTTTGCACAGACACTAAGCCAGAACATCATAAAAACAAGAAAGCACAACTTCATATACAAAGTTGCTACATTAAACCATACAATTACTAGCCAGCGCTAAAAATCTGCTTTCTAAAATGTACTGTTTTCCACACTACTGTAACAAGTTGACTCTTTAGTGTGATTTCATGCAACCTATTTTGTTCCCCTTATAAAAAAATGAGTGTAAACACAGTGTAAGCACGTACTGATTTGTTACGGCTTAAACCAGAAACCACATCTGAACGTTATCATCTGGAGACAATAGGGGCTTTCACTGCGGGCAGAAATCTCTGCACCTTCCCAAACGTCACTTCCCCGGCTGACAGGAGGGGACACAACACACGGGCTCATGACTGAGGAGAAGAACCCGCAACACGCAGCCGGCCCGGCGAGGACACGACTCTGAGCCGAGGACACGTTTTTGGAGCTCATCGAGCGCAACCAGGAGCCCAGCGCTGCCGGGTCCCGGCCGCACCGTGCCCCTCAGCGCTTCCTCTGACGGAAAAACACCAGATCGCCAGAAATAAGACACTAATTAATCCCGTGCGGACTTGACCCGCAATAAAGTGTTTCCTCGCGCCCCCCGGTCCCTTTGGGGCGCGTCCCACCGCTGTCACCGGTGTGACCGGAGCACGAGGAGCCGGTCCCAGCGCGGGGGCCGAGGCCTCGCCAGCTTCAGCGGGGCCAGCCCGCCCAGCGCCGGCTGCCGGAGACAGCTCCGGCGCACACGGAGAACTCCCGCAGCCTCCGGAGACGTGCGCGGCTTACGCGTCCCGCGGGCACAGTCACC
>NW_010331373.1:0-977 GCF_000700745.2 Antrostomus carolinensis | reverse complement strand
CCAACAGGGACACCCTGGCCTTCCTCATGCTGCACCTGCTCAGGTGAGGGGCTCATCCCAGCACAGGCTCCCATGGGTCTGTCCCCATGTCCCACCCTTGCCCAGGCTCTGTGCCCCAGAGCAGGGAAGCCAGCCTGAGGATGAGGGTCCCCTTGGTGGTGGCAGTGTCCTCACACCATCCCACCTTGCAGGGTGTCACGCAGCCCCAGCTGCAAGATGGACGTGTTCAACCTGTCCCGCGTGTTTGGTCCCACACTGGTGGGACATGGCTCAGCCAACCCCACACCGCTTGCCATCATGGAGGACACACCACGGCAGTGCAAGGTGAGCGGGTCCCCAAGGTGTGGGCTGTGCCCTGGGTGTTGCCAGTATCCCCATCCTCCATCCCTCCCTGCCCAGGTGGTGGCTCAGCTCCTCTCGCTACCACCTGACTTCTGGAGAGGCTTTGTGGGGACAGAGCAGGAGAACCTGGCCCCAACGCCTGCCCTGGGGAGTGAACGTGGTGAGGCACAAGAGAACCTGGTCCCAACACCAGCCCTGGGGAGTAAACATGGTGAGGCACAAGAGTCCCAGTTCCCCTACCCACCCTTGCTCTGTGCCTGCTGCAGGGTCCTGGGTGCCCTGTGGCTGGGCTGGGGTGCAATTAGCCACCCCCACTCTGTCCTGCAGAGCCATTCTTCCACCCCATCGTGTCCCCAGAGCCCAGGCCAGGCCAGCTGAGCCCAGCTGGTACCTGCTGCCTCCCCAGCACCCTGCGGAGTTGCGTGGGCATGGCCGCCCGTGCCTGCTGAAGGGTCCTGGGTGCCCTGTGGCTGGGCTGGGGTGCAATTAGCCACCCCCACTCTGTCCTGCAGAGCCATTCTTCCACCCCATCGTGTCCCCAGAGCCCAGGCCAGGCCAGCTGAGCCCAGCTGGTACCTGCTGCCTCCCCAGCACCCTGCGGAGCTGCGTGGGCATGGCCGCCCGGCCCCCGTGAG
>NW_010331372.1:0-469 GCF_000700745.2 Antrostomus carolinensis | reverse complement strand
CTCCAGCCTGTAACATTTCTAAGATTCACGTACCATTGTGCCAGGAAGTTAGACACAGAGTTACTTTAAAAGGCAACCTTACCATGAGAAAACTCTTATCTAAATAAAGAAAACACAAAAATCTGGGTGAGATCAATAATTTAATCAATTTTTATAAAAGTCTCACACAAGAAGCTAAAGGGTTAAATCCATCAGAAGTTAAAAGGTTAAATCCAGCAGAAGTTAGGTGATCTCAAAAGGATTTATCTCATCTAAATAAAAGCTATTGACATAAGATACTGGGTCTGATATACCCTTTGCAATGCTGAGAGTGAGGATAGAGAGAGGGAAACCTCTAGACAGTAGCAGTACCTCACCTACCTTAGGATGAACCAGTCGTACCCTGGAAAAGCATCTTTCTACACAAACCTTAGTTTACATGACAGTCGTTGTCAGAAGGCCTACTTTAGAAGGAGATTAATAGTTGAAA
>NW_010331371.1:0-421 GCF_000700745.2 Antrostomus carolinensis | reverse complement strand
CCATGGTTGTTATCCAGCCAAAAGCTGTAGGTAAAAGAAGTATAAAAGCTTAAGCTTAACTTTTTCTTGTTTACGAGGTTCACAAAAAATCCCAATTATTCAACTTCAGCTAATTCCTTCTGTCTCAAAATCTCTTCATTTTAGATGTGTGCTCCAAAGAATTGTAGCATGTGTATTTAAGGCAAAATGAGATATATTAACCATAGAATCATAGAACCATAGAATGGTTAGGGTTGGAAGGGACCTTAATGATCATCTAGTTCCAACCCCCCTCCCATCAGCAGGGACACCTTCCACTAGACCAGGTTCCTCAAAGACTCATCCAACCTGACCTTGAACAATTTCAGGGAGGAGGCATCCACAATCTCCTTGGACAACCTGTTCCGGTGCCTCACCACTCTCACAGTCAAGAATTTCTTCC
>NW_010331370.1:0-2982 GCF_000700745.2 Antrostomus carolinensis | reverse complement strand
CTCCTCTGGCATCATTATCTGGGAATGGGCTGGGCTCCATCAGTGGGTGGTGAGCAGTTGCACTGTGTATAACTCATTTGTATACTTTGTTACTATTATCATTACCACTACTATTTTAATATTAATATTATTTTACGTTTTATTTTATTTCTATTATTAAACTGTTCTTATCTCAACCCACGAGTCTCCTTACCCTTGCTCCCCAGTCCTCTGCCCTATCCCCTGGGGATGGGGGGGAAGTCGGTGAATAGCTGTGTTGGCTGCTGGCCAAGGGGTAGTCCAGGGAAACTATCACAAAGACTAAAATGATCCCAGATTTGTCTCCTGATTGTGTGATAAGGGCGTGTCCTTAACATCCAGGCAGACAGTCAGTGAAAGCTGACAGATAAAATTTGCCAAATCAAGATCTGCTTGATTAGGTCATTTCAGTATCTATATGCAATGTACTGCATTCCTGTGTATTCAGGTTATCAGTGATGTTTGAGTAGGTCTGCCTCCAAAAGTAATCTGATGGACTGCAAGAGAGAAATTGTTTAGACATAACAGGTTTTTCTGTGTGGTTGGTGACACACAGGAGGATTCAGTAAATTGAGCAAATACACCATACAAATGAGAACAGAGAGTTAACAGGTCTTGCAGACAGTTCTTGTTCCCATGATGCGGCAATAGGACTGCATCATAGCACATTGGTACCAGCTGAGTCCTGAAAACACAACAGCTACCTCAGGACAGAGACACCATCTCTCCAGTAAGCTCATCCACTGCACGTTTAGATATGCCCTTGGAAGCACCAGTCCCACTGAGATAAAACTTCACAGAGGAGTATAGCCTGCTCCAACCAGTTTTGGTTTGGATGTCTGGAAGAAGTTCAGCATATTGAAGTGAATGGCTGCAAACGTAGCACAGGCTCCCATTGTTCACCAGCCTTTCTGCATTGCTCTGCCATAAGCCTCTGTCAACCAAGTAGAAAGGACACCTGCAAAAGCACAATGTGAATAGCCAGGACACCGTCACTTCTGAGGTGGTTTTCAATGGAGGAACCAAAAAGGAAATTCCTGCAGCCAGATGACAAGTTGTGGGCCTTCGTGCTGCACTCCTTCAGCAGCTAAGCATGTTTCAAGAGCAGAGAATACTGACAACACTGACCCAGAGCATACACAACATTTCATTGATTTTTTTTTCCTTCCCCTTTGCAGTTGTCAGTCTCTCTTTGCAGCGGGTACAAGGGGCAGTGCTGTTAGCAAGAGGGGAAAGAGGTTAAGAGACCAAAGCTCCTGCAACATCCCATAGCTTAGGGTATGTGGTGCTGGTCCCCTGATGGCAAATCCTTGGGGAAGGCTCATCCCCAGGGAGGGCTCCCAGGAGAGAGAAGTCCTTCATTGCCGCGCTCATGTCGCACACACCACAGGAGCGACCAGTTCCTTCTGTGATTTCTCAGATACATTAACTGGGAGAGTTAAGTAATCTCAATTTGACTTAATCTAGTGGCTCTGGGGGACAGTAAGTATTTCAAGCTCTATCTAATTTCTGTGGGAAGCAATAGATTTAGGATTGAAGAAAGAATAATTTATTTTTTTTCCCTGACACTAGATGTTTCTGCTTCTTCATGATACAGAAAAAAATAAAGATAGCAAGATAACTTTATCTTTTAAAATAGTTTCTATTCCCAAAAGGTGAAGTTGCATTTGCTAACACTTTCACTCAAGAAGATGATAAAAACATTCAAGACAAAATGAAGAAGTCTAGTCAGAAATCATCCACACTTCTAACAGATGACAACAAAGGGATTAGGAATTTATGACTATAATCAAGGTAGGTTCTCTACATTAAAGAAATCATTTTCAATTAACAGAGCAGAAAACCTACACAGAGCCTCCAGAGAGTCTTTGGGTTGCTCTGGGATTTGGAATTCACTCACAACTTATTTAGAAGGTTTTTTCCTCCAGTGGCTGCTCCGTTGCATTACGATACACACTACGTACCACTGCAGTACAAGAACTTGTAACAAACATTGACACTAGCATTAGCTCTCCAAGTATAAAAGACCATTTAAAATAACTGATGGAAGCGAGAAGGTTAGAATTGCTATTACATTTTTCAGTCTGTGTAGTAAAAAAAAAAAAAATTAAAAGTATCCCTTAGAGTTTTAACCACAACACATCAATAAGTAAAAGTCTACAGCTGGTTTTGAAAACTTTAAATATAATAATAAAATTGCATGAAAGAAAGGAATAATTTTTTTTCAGTCCTACTTCAGCCATTCAATTTATTATTTAAAAATACTCAGCAAATCTGGCAAAAAGAAATATATATCAAAATAAACACTTTTTAAATTCTATAATCTTATCCAGATAAGTACTTGTAAAAAAAAATGCTCACAGTGGGAATGAAAACCGCTAGTTTTACTAGCGCTACAGGCCTGAAAGAAGGATACTCTTTAAAACAGTATTTTTTAATGCATCAGAACAAAAACCAGTGTTGAGTCAAATGATACAACATTTAGTGTTGGTTTATCTTACTTACTCCTCTTTGAGAATACAGAATTATCCTTGATTGCACCTTTCTAAAATGTTAACTGGACTTGCAGAAGGCTGAATGCAACACAGGATTGTACCTTGGAGGCAAATGCCAACCTTACAAGGAGAAGCAGTTCAGACAATACAAAAATGCATGTGAGCTGTTGTTCAAGGAGAAGCATGATCTGAACAAAAAGCAAAATGTCATTTTGAAAAATTAAATGATGACAGGTAAGGACATATTTATGTAAATGTTCAAAGTCTGTCTTTGTTCCTTTCTAAAATTATTAGATATCTTAAAGGAAAATAAAATGAAAATTCATATTACTAATGTTCTATTAGGCAATCAACAAATTATAAATAATTAGTCTATACACTATTATATTAATAACTTTTACATTTATTTTTATCCTAATGTGCACACAGTACTGGAAGTCTAGTGCATTGGTTTATAGAATCATAGAAT
>NW_010331369.1:21750-22352 GCF_000700745.2 Antrostomus carolinensis | reverse complement strand
CAGCTTTCTACACGGCGGCTCCGCTCACCTCGGCCGGGATCCTGCCCGTCATGCAGTCCCTGTGCCCTGATGGCCAGCGCGACGAGTTTGGCTTCCTGCAGTACTCCAACTCCACGTGAGTCCTGCCCTCGCTGGGCACTTGTGCCCTGTCCCTGCCCACGCTGGCACTGCCCCACCGGGACAAGACACGAACCCGTGACCCCCAAAGTGACACATACGGTGCTCTTGGGTGCAGAATGCCATATCCCCGGGGTGCAGGGGACATCTAAGCCTGTTCCCCTGTGGGCTCCCAGGTGCCTGGTGCTGGGAGGACAGAGGTGGCCCCTGGGGACACCTCGAGGCCCTGGGGCTCACTGTGCCGGTGATTTGGTGTGCAGGCGAGGGCAGCACTGCTGCCCTGTGCACCTGAGGGGCTTGTCCCCTGCGGGGCTCTGTGGCGGGTTTCCCCACCCCTCTGTCCCTGTCCCTGAAGCGGTGGTGGTGCTGGACTCTCGCAGGGTGACGCAGCTCCTGGAGCACCTCAGCGAAGTGGTGGAGCAGAGCAGCTTGTTCGACCCACAGCACCCGGGGCTGGAGGAGGAGCTGGAGGCGCTGCGCCGGCG
>NW_010331369.1:20128-21491 GCF_000700745.2 Antrostomus carolinensis | reverse complement strand
GGATCTGGCTTCACGCTGGCGTGGGCAGCCAAGGACCGGGGTGAGCTGCACCGCTTCCTGACACAGAACCTGTCCCTGCCCAACAGCACGGCCGAGCTGCTCCTGGGCTCCAGCGTTGATCTGCGGGAGGTGGGTGATGACCTGTGGGAGGTGGGTGGTGATCCTCAGGAGGTGGGTGGTGATCCTCAGGAGGTGGGTGACAACCTGTGCAGGTGGGTGACTACACAGCGCTACAGGGCCAGGCTTTGCAGGGCTCCACGTTGCCCCAGTGAGTGGGCACATCCTGACCCGGAGTCAGCCCTGACCACCAGCCCTGCAGGGTGGAGCTCAGCAGGCACCCAGCCAGGACTCTTCCTGCCCTGCCACCCTGTCCACCCCGTGGCATTGCTGGGTGAACGGGTGCCCCTGCTCCCGGCGCGCTCGGCAGCCCCACTCCCGTACTTGCTGCAGGTGTACCGCCTGTTTTTTGGTTCCTTTCCTTTGGTACCTGATGAGACCCATGAGCAAGACCTGTGGGATGGGTTTGGCCCCAGTGAGAAGATGACGCAGCTGGAGGTGAGGAGTGATGCCTCATGCAGGGGACATGGTGGGGCAGAGCTCGTCCTCCATGTCCCCTCCATGTGCCACCACAGGGAGATCTGGGGTTGCCCATCCTGGCAGAGGGGATGTGACAGGACATTGTCAGCTTCCCAGAGCAGCAGCAGGGATGGCTGAGTTCTGTCCCAGTGCGGGCACGGGTTCTCCCAGTGCTCTGAGGCACACCAGTGCCTGTGCCTCGGTTTCCCGTTGCGGTGGGTGATGGCACTGCCTGGCCGGTGGCTGTGGAGGGAGTGGGGGAGATGGTTGAGTGCAGGGCACCCGTGCTCCCCTCATCTGCACATCCCCTTTTGTTCCCCTCCTCATGGAGACCATGGATCTGGGTGCTGTGGGGCTGTTCACGTGTGCTTGAGGGAACGTGGGGGGAGGCACCATGGGGAGCCCCCGCACCACCTTGCAGAAGAGCCTCCCCAGCAGCTGGAGGAGCCTGCGGGAAGGGCTGGTCCACAGGGCGCTGCGGGACCCTGCGGCAGCCCCACACCGGCCAGCGCTGCTCCACCTGCTCTCCCAGGCCCTGGGCCTTGCCAGCACCGCCCCAGCACCCACCACCTCCGGCAGCCCCCAGGCCTTTGTCACCGAGATGGAGGTGAGCGTCTCGCGGGGCGAACCGGGGTGTGCGGGCGACCAGGGCGGGCACTGTAGTTGTGCCCCTGCACCCCAGGCTGTGTCCCCACAGCTCTGTGCCCCGTAGGGTGTCCTCTTCACCGGGCCGGTGCTGGAGCAGCTGACGTGTGAGCAGAGCCCGGGGGGGCTGCGTCAACTCCTG
>NW_010331369.1:19732-20060 GCF_000700745.2 Antrostomus carolinensis | reverse complement strand
GGCGGGACCGCTTCGCCCAACTGGCCACCGAGCTCCGGGACCAGCTGGACACCCCCAAGATCGTCAGCAGGGTGAGAGTGGGGCCGCGGGACGTGGCTCCCACCGGCTGTGGGGTGGGCTGTGTGGCAGGGACAGGTCCTGGGCAGGGTTTCCCTGTCACCAGGGGATGTGCAGGGATGGGGGGCTCTGCCACATGGCCTGGCCGCTCCCGATCACCCCTTTACCCCACATGGGCACCCCCTGCCCAGCCCCATGGTCAAACCCCAGATGATTCCCCCTCCTGGCACCCGCTTGGTCGCTGGCATTGGATGGGGCTGGGTGTCACCCA
>NW_010331369.1:19327-19539 GCF_000700745.2 Antrostomus carolinensis | reverse complement strand
CCTGACAAGCCCATGCCAGCATTTGCCTGCACTCCTGCTGCCTGATAGCCGCAGATGCCTGGCAGTGACTGCAGGGCCCCAGCTGGGCACAGCTCCAACCTTTTAACCAAGAAACTGGATGTGCCACTGCTTGGCGTCCGTCTTGGTCTCCTCCTGCTGGCAAGCAGGGCCCTGTCACCCCAGCCATGGGTAACTCCTTACCCACTCATCCT
>NW_010331369.1:16962-18913 GCF_000700745.2 Antrostomus carolinensis | reverse complement strand
AGGACCCCAGTCATCCTGGTACGTGGGCGATGGATGCTGCACCACATCCTTGGGTGGCAGCTGGGGGAAGCTCCCCGTGCTGGGCAGCACTGTGCTGGCTCAGGAGTTGGTGTGAAATCCCCTCCCGGGCAGGGGTGGGGCTGCCCGCAGCGAGGGGTGCTGGGGTTGGGGTGGGGTTGTCAGCCTGAGCCCCCTTTGCAGGACCTTCGAGCCTGAGGCGCTGAAGCAGGGCAACATGAGCTCGCTGGGCTTCACCAGCAAGGAGCAGCGAAACCTGGGCCTCCTCGTGCATCTGATGACCAGCAACCCCAAAATCCTGTATGCACCTGTGGGCACTGAAGTGGACAAGGTCATCCTGAAGGTGAGGGTGCAGAGGCCGGGACCCCCATCCTTCTCCCAACAGCCCCTCTCTGCAGGGACTCCCCTGCCCAGATGGGCTCAGCAGGGCCAGGGCTGAGCGGGGAGGAAGGGGCCAGGTGCCAGCCAGCCCTGGCCCTTGCTGGGGTGGTGATGCCAGCTGGGAGGTGTGCAGGGACCTCCATGGCTGCTATCCATCCTGGAGATCAGTGGGGCATCTGCCTCTTCTTACTGTGTGACCTTCCTCCCCCCCAGGCCAACGAGACCTTCGCTTTTGTGGGCAACGTCACCCACTATGCCAAGGCGTGGCTGAACATCTCCCCCGAGATCCGTGCCTACCTGGAGGAGGGCAGGCTGCAGAGACGCATCCGCTGGCTCCAGCAGGTAGAACAGGGTGGTGGGGACCGAGCCTGCTGGGCTTCCTTGGGGTGGGAAGAGGGTGTCCTGCCCCCAGGCACCTCATGGCTTCTTCATGTGAAGGTCTCAGGTGCTCCTGGGTCCCCACCCTGCTCTTTTGAGGACCAGGCTGGTTTCCTGCACAGGGTGGACATTGTCCCCCCACCCCCAGGAGGAGTGTTGGGTCCTGTCTGTGTCCGTGGGGAGGATGGAGCTGAGAGGAAGGGCATACTCCAACTTCTCCCTGCTGTGTCTCCCTCTCTGATCCAGTTCACCGCTGACCTCCACAAGCACCCAGAGATCCTGAATGTCTCTGACAGTGATGTTCTCCACAATTTCCTCAATGGCAACTTCTCCCTGCCCAATGCCAGCGTCCTGCTCCAGCAGCTGGACACCATTGACAATGCTGCCTGCAGCTGGGTCCACTTCATGGCCAAGGTGAGGGAGCACCTGCCTGTGGGAGCATGGGTGCTAGAGCAGCACCCTCTGCCTGCAGATGGGCTCTGTGGGGCTGAAGAGGGGTCGGGTCTGCTCAGACCTCCTTAAGGCCATGGGATGGGAGCCCTGGAGGAGATAGTGGCTTCTGCAGTGTTGGGAGCTTTGGGGTAGATGTCAACAGTGGAGGTGCTCACCCAGCATTGGGTTCGGGGCTTCGTGGGGTGGCTGTGGGTGGCACATGCTACACAGTGTGCAGGGTCTGTGTGCTAGACCCATCAGGGGCAGTGGGCTCTCACTAGCCTTCCTCTCCCACTAGGTCAGCGTGGACATCTTCAAAGGCTTCCCAGATGAGGAGAGCATCGTCAACTACACACTGAACCAGGCCTACCAGGACAACGTCACAGTCTTTGCCAGTATGTTCCTGGGAACCAGCCCCTTCACAGCTGTCCCTGAAGCCATGTCCTTCTCCAGCTGTGCCCTGGGCTGGGCCCATGGCTTTGGGACGTGGCTCCCTTGGTGCACGTGTTGGGTGGATGAGCGGACTGAGCATCTCCCGGTACCTGTCCTGTGTCCCTGGCCAAGCCCTGCCGGGCGTAGCACCACACCACTGGCTCTCCCACCACCACTGCCTGCTGTCCTCCTGCCCTCACATCCCATGCCAGGGCCATGCCCACCCTCCTCACCCATGGCTGCCCTCCTGGTGCCCTTGGCTGGGACATGCTGAACCCCGCCGTGTCCCTGCGTGTCGCTGCGGGCCGGC
>NW_010331369.1:16387-16751 GCF_000700745.2 Antrostomus carolinensis | reverse complement strand
CCGGCGGCCGCTTCTACTTCCTCTACGGCTTTGTCTGGATCCAGGGTGAGTGCCAGCTCCCTGCCCACCTCCCTGGCCCCTGCCCACACTGCCCGCTCAGTTTGGCCTCTCCTCCTCCTCCTCAGACATGATGGAGCGTGCCCTCATCAACACGTTTGTTGGCCACGATGTGGTGGAGCCTGGCAACTATGTGCAGATGTTCCCATACCCATGTTATACCCGGGACGAGTGAGTAACGTCCGCGTGGGCAGGGGCAGGACCTTCCCTCTTCCCCTTTGTAGGCCAGGACACTTCAGCTGGGAAAAGGGGACAAGTCTGGGGGCCTGAGAGAGGTTGGGGAGGTTGGAAGTGATGAGGAACCAGT
>NW_010331369.1:14417-16144 GCF_000700745.2 Antrostomus carolinensis | reverse complement strand
GGGCTAGGCAGGGAGGGGCAGGATTTTGTGCCCAGTTTGCAGCTGAAGTGAGGAACTCATGATTGTGGGGTGTCTTGGAGGCTGAAAGACTTGGGGAGAACAAGAGGAGTGTGGTAGATGGGTGGCACCTGGGTCTGTTGGTGGTTATTGAACACAGTTGTCTGGAGGAAACACCTGGAGAAGTCTCAGAGCTACCAGCTCTCCAGGGCAGGAGGGTGGATAGGGCCCTGTCACACCAGGGTAGACAGGGCACTAGGCTGAGCCCATAGCTGCTGCCCACCTGCCAGCCAGGACCTGCCAGCCAGGATGCTAGATTGTCCTATGGGCTCATTGGAGCATAGGGCACTATGCTTTCAGGGGACTAATTTTTTGGATGGTTGTCCCCAGGCAGTGGGAACCCCTATGCCTCAGGGTCTCCCCAGGTCTCCACAGTGGTGCCACCATCCAGCTCTCCACTCTCTTCCTCTACCCCACCAGCTTCCTCTTTGTCATCGAGCACATGATGCCACTGTGCATGGTGATCTCCTGGGTCTACTCGGTGGCCATGATGATCCAACACATTGTCACAGAGAAGGAGCATCGCCTGAAAGAGGTGGGGATGGTGGGAACGATCCCTGGGGAGGAGCTGGTATCTCTGAGTTCTGCGCTGCATCCCTGGGCACCTTCCCCATGTCTGGGGAGCCTGAGGTGGGGCAGGCCCAGATCCCATATCCCTGGGCTCAGCTGGTCCTTCCGAGTGTCCCCAGCACAGCACCGGAGGGAGCTGAGCCCGTTGGCACCCTGGCAGAGGGTGCTGTGTCCTGCCCGCTCCCAGCAGCCCCTGCGGACCCCTCGGTGCTGCCGTTGCTCTGCCAGCCCCGGTGAGCGATGCAGCAGGGATGTGCCGGGGAGGGGACAGCCCTGCTGAGCAGCATGGCCTTGCAGGTGATGAAGATGATGGGCTTGAACAACGCGGTGCATTGGGTGGCTTGGTTCATCACTGGCTTTGTCCAGCTGTCCATCTCGGTCACAGCGCTGACCGCCATCCTCAAGTACGGCAAGGTGCTGATGCACAGCGACGTCCTCATCATCTGGCTCTTCCTTGCCATCTACGCAGTGGCCACCATCATGTTCTGGTGAGCTGCCTGCTCTGCTCCGTGGGGTGAGAGGACACTGAAGTCCTCATGTCTTGGAGTGAGGGTGCTGGGAGCTGGGTGGGCAGGGGCTGGTGGGGGGGCACAGGTCCCCTCAAGCAGCTGATTTGAGGAGCCCATTTATCACCTCAACACCACCAAAATCAGACGTTGTGGGGAAAGCCCTGGTGGGGTAGGATCTGAGGTGACACTGTCTTCCCTGCAGCTTCCTGGTGTCAGTGCTCTACTCCAAGGCCAAGTTGGCCTCTGCTTGTGGCGGCATCATCTATTTCCTCAGCTATGTACCCTACATGTACGTGGCCATCCGGGAGGAGGTGGCACATGACAAGATCACGGCCTTTGAGAAGTGCATCGCGGTGAGTTGGCTGCGGCTGCTGGGGAGGTGCTTGGCCCCAGGTTTTCCCCAGGCACCCCATGTCCAGTACACAGGCCACCAAGCTGTCACCAAGCCCTAGGCAAACCTCTGCCTGGATGAACCAACTCCCCATGGGGCTTTGGTGGCATCTCCAGAAGGTTTGGTGCCTCCCAGGGCACGGAATATCTCCATGGGGCTGGGTGGGGCAGCACTGAGTAGGAATTCGCCCCGACCTGTTC
>NW_010331369.1:10243-14384 GCF_000700745.2 Antrostomus carolinensis | reverse complement strand
TTCCCTCCACCTCTCCACAGTCCCTCATGTCCACCACAGCCTTCGGGCTGGGCTCCAAGTACTTCGCACTGTACGAGGTGTCTGGTGTGGGCATCCAGTGGCACACCTTCAGCCAGTCACCTGTGGAAGGAGATGACTTCAACCTCCTGCTGTCCATGATGATGCTGGCCGTGGATGCGGTGGTGTACGGGGTGCTCACGTGGTACATTGAGGCCGTGCACCCGGGTACGTGTGAGCAGTGGGGCACAAGGGCACCTCTGATCTTATGGCAGCCACCTTGTTGGGGACCTGCTGGTTCCTGGTGGTGCTCAGCCCTGATAACGGTGGGATCTGGCACAACGTGACTTCAGGGTTACCTGTGTGTGTCCTGCTGGGACACCTGCCCATGTGCCCTGACCCCCTGGTGACACCGGCAAGTTCCTTGGAGATCTTGAGTTGTGTGTCTCAGTTCCCTGCCCAAAACAAGGTGTCCATGGCTGGAGCACTGTCCTCCTTTATGCCCTGCGTGGGGAAGGGTCTCACCTGCTTCCTTTGCTTTCCTAGTAAAACCAAAGCATAAGCCAGGCCCAACCCAAAGCCCAGAGGACTTTGCCACCTTGCACAGCCCAGCAGCATTGCCCTGAGCTCAGCTGACCAGGGCTCTTGCAGCTCCCACCCTGCAGTGATGTCCCAGAGCTGGGAAACCCCCATGTCCGTGCCCATGCTGAGCTCTGCCCCAGGTTCTGAGGGACACAGGCGTAGGGTTGGCCCTGACTCCGGAGGGGTTGTGCTCGCAGGCATGTTCGGCTTGCCGCGGCCCTGGTACTTCCCCTTCCAGAAGTCCTACTGGCTGGGCAATGGGCGAGTGGAGACCTGGGAGTGGACCTGGCCCTGGTCCCGTACCACCCGCCTCAGCATCATGGAGGAGGATCAGGCCTGTGCCATGGAGAGCCGGAGGCTGGGTAAGGGCAGCCGGGGTGGTGGGAGGTGGTCAGGGATGGTCGAGGCTCTGCTGCAGGGACCTGCTTGGACCCCTGTGTGTCCCCTGTGTCCTTGTCGGGGCAGGGTACTGGGCCAGGTGCTGCTGCCTGCCTGGGAGCTGCTGCCTGTGGTGCAGGAAGGGGGAAGCTGGTGAGAAGCAGTGGGAAGGGGCCACCAGCCAGCACAGCCACTGTGGGATGGAGGTGGGGAGGTTCATCTCCCAGGGAGTCTGCCCAGCCCCTGGCTCCTCACCACCCCACTCTCACAGCAGAGGAGACACGGGGCATTGAGGAGGAGCCGACCCACCTCCCCTTGGTTGTCTGCATCGACAAGCTCACCAAGGTCTACAAGACAGACAAGAAGCTGGCACTGAACAAGCTGAGCCTCAACCTCTATGAGAACCAGGTGGTGTCCTTCCTGGGGCACAACGGTGCGGGCAAAACCACCACCATGTGAGTGCCTGTCAGGGTGGACGTGGGCCATGTCCTTCTGTCCAGCTGCAGTGAGTGGGGAAGGTGCTGCGTGACATCCTTGCAGGGCCGTGTGGCAGCTGGTGCCATGCCCAGAGGGCAGCAGTGCGGGTGTGGGGGTGGCACAAGATGGCACAGGCAGCGGGTGCATGGTTCTGCACTGACATTGCTCTGCCTGGGGCCCAGCAGATGCTCTTGGAGGTGGTGATTGGAATTGAACCAGATGGAGGCACATGAAGCTCCTCACCTTGTTGCCTTTCTCCATCCATCCAGGTCCATCCTCACTGGCTTATTCCCTCCAACCTCGGGCTCTGCTACCATCTATGGCCATGATATCCGTACGGAGATGGATGAGATCCGGAAGAACCTGGGCATGTGTCCTCAGCACAACGTGCTCTTCGACAGGCTGACAGTGGAGGAGCACCTCTGGTTCTACTCACAGCTCAAGAGCATGGCAGAGGAGGAGATCCGCAAGGAGATGGACAAGTAGGCACCCTCCAGCTCCTTTTACCCCATCTCTGCTGTTTGCATGAGTGGGTCTCCTTCCTGCTGGCTGTGCTGTGGTGGGTGATCTGGGAGCAGAGATGTCCCCTGGAGCAGCTCCACCAAGTGTTTTCCAAAACTTGGGGTGTCAGGCTGTGGAAGCCAGCAGAAGATGCTTCTGTAGCCTGGCTGCAGCTGAGCTGTCCCAGTGTCCAAGGGCCATAGGTACCACATGGGGAAGAGGCACCACATGCTCCCAGCAGGCACTTGGCACCAGTAAGCCCCCCTGGCATCCCTGGTGCTTCTCCCCTGTCCCTAGGATGATTGAGGACCTGGAGCTCTCCAACAAACGCCACTCCCTGGTGCAGACCCTCTCAGGGGGCATGAAGAGGAAGCTGTCCGTGGCCATTGCCTTCGTGGGCGGGTCCCGGGCTGTGATCCTGGATGAGCCCACAGCTGGTGTGGACCCATACGCACGCAGGGCCATCTGGGACCTCATCCTCAAGTACAAGCCAGGTGAGCAGAGGTGGGCAGAGCCCAGCATTGCTCCTCTGGCTGTGGTGGCCCTGACCCCTCCACTGAGGCTCTGTGTCACTGTCAGGGAGGACCATCCTGCTCTCCACGCACCACATGGACGAGGCTGACCTGCTGGGTGACCGCATTGCCATCATCTCCCACGGCAAGCTCAAGTGCTGTGGTTCTCCACTCTTCCTCAAGAGCACCTACGGTGACGGCTACAAGCTGACGGTGGTGAAGAAGCAGTCGGACACCAGGAATGGCACAGGTCTGGGGGGCAGCGGGACCCCGTGTTTAGAGGAGTAGATGGGACCAGCCCTTCTTCAGGCTGGGAAAGGAACGAGATGTCAAGACCCAAGTGCTGCCACCCTGAGTCTCCTTAGGCCACGTGGGGTATGGAGGGGGACAGGGCAGGGGTGTGGAGGTGGCATCGCTCAGCCTTGGGATTTCTCCCGTCTGGGTCCTGGGTTTACACCCTGTGTGGTGGCCTTTGGTTTTGTCTGACCCATGGGTGCCCACTGAGATGTCTAGTGTGGGCTGTGGTGCAGAGCACCGTCCCCAGGCCAAGCAGGGTGGCCAGGAAGCCTCCAGCACCCCGTGATGGAGGCTGGAGGAGCCCCTGTGGCACTGGGTGTAGGGTGGACGTGGTGGGTCCTGGTGGGAGGCTGGGTGTGAAGTGACCGTCCAGTGCTGCCCCTCTGCCTCAGAGCCAGCCCAGCCACACAGCCCCCCGGCCCACTCCTCCGTCAGCCCCTGCTCCGAGCCTCGTGTCTCCCAGTTCATCAAGAAATACGTGGCCTCCTGTCTCCTCATCTCGGACACCAACACCGAGCTCTCCTACATCCTGCCCAGCGAGGCCGTCAAGAAGGGCTGCTTCGAGCGGCTCTTCCAGGTACCTGTGGGGGCTGACAGGGTGGGCAGGCAGGTGGTCGTGGGGACCACGGTGCTGTGGGCACCTCCTGCCCTCCTCACGCAGCACTTTGCCTCCGCAGCACTTGGAGCAGAGCCTGGAAGAGCTGGACCTCACCAGTTTTGGACTGATGGATACCACACTGGAGGAGGTCTTCCTGAAGGTGTCTGAAGAGGACCAGTCTCTAGAGAACAGCGATGTGGGTACGGCTGTGGGGGGCACATGGTGCTGCTGGGGCTGGCCAGGGGCTGTGTGCCTTTGTGTAGGCATGGTGGCTCCTCTCCTCTTGTGCATGGATGCGTGGCTGCAGGTATCTCCTGTCCCAAGGGGAGGAGAGGTCTCCAACAGAGCCCATCCTGGCCAGGAGCAGCCAGCCTTTGCTCCACTCCGTGTTTGCGGAGCAGATCCATCCCTGCTCTGGGCTGGTGGCAACCTCCCTTCTCCTTCCAGACATGAAGGAGTCCAAGAAGGATGCCCTGCAGCCACCTGCCCCCGAGCTGGGCCTGAAGCCCGAGGCCAATGGGGGGCCCTTGGCTGAAGCGGACATGCCGGAGAAGCCCGAGGTGGAGCTCAGCAACCTGGTGACCTGCTCCAAGCTGGCGCAGTCGCAGGCGTCCCTGCGCTCGGCCTCCTCGGTGGGCTCCGTGCGGGGTGACGAAGGTGGGGCTTATTCCGAATTCTTTGGGGATTACGCGCCCCTGTTCGATAACCGGCAGGACCCCGATAACATCAGTCTGCAAGGTTCGTGCCGCCGGTGCCCGGCCAGCGGCAGGGGCCGGGGAAGGTGCTCAGCTGGGCCAGG
>NW_010331369.1:9957-10161 GCF_000700745.2 Antrostomus carolinensis | reverse complement strand
GGGATGTGCTGGGGGCTGGGGGGCTTTGCCTGCTGGGGCCGTACCCCGCAGGGGGTCTGAGGCTGCATTTGCTGACGCTGCGTCACAGCCTGGGTGGGAGGGCTGGGAACGGGCACTTCCACCAGTTTGCTCCCCCAAACTGGTAGCGTGTGCGTGAGGGAGTCCCGCACTGAGACATGGAGCCAGCGGGCGCAGCCGGCGTTG
>NW_010331369.1:8236-9871 GCF_000700745.2 Antrostomus carolinensis | reverse complement strand
AGCCAGCGGGCGCAGCCGGCGTTGGCTCTGCCCTCTGCCTCCCTCGCATCCCGCGAGTGCCCCCCTGCAGACTCGCCCCACTAACGCGCTTGCTTCTCCCGCGGGTGCCCGGTTGGGTTGTCCCCTCTTGGCCCTTGGACATGGAGTCGTCTTCCAGCTGGTGGCTTCACCCTCCGTACTCTGCCCCGGCCGAGGGCTCTCCCTGCCCGGGTGCTGGGGTTGCTGGAGGATGGAGGATGCAGACAGACGCCCCGAGGCTGCTGTTTTATTCACAAACCCTTTTCTGGGTTATCCCAGCAGCTCCTGTCATTCAGCCAGGGCTCCATTCATCCCTCCCCAGTCACCAAGGCAGAGCCATGGCAGAGCTCCCTGCACCCCAGCCCATCACCCACTGCTTGGCTGGGTCCCCCCACCATGTCCCATCCCCCCTTTCTGACTGTGCTGACCCCTCACCAGCTGGGAGACCTGATGAGAAAATTGGGGGTGTTTTGCCAAAAAGCACCAATTTTGCCTCCTCCCTGGAAGTGTTGAAGGCCAGGTTGGATGAGGCTTTGAGCAACCTGGTCTAGTGGAAGGTGTCCCTGCTGCTGGCAGGGGGGTTGGGACTGGATGATCTTTAAGGTCCCTTCCAACCCAAACCAGTCTATGATTCTATGTTGGTTTTTTTTTAAACAATTGTCTAAATTTCCCATTCTGGGCCAAGAGGAACCCGCCAGCCAGCTGCCTCGCTTCACGCCACGGTGCTGCCATGGCTGGGTGGCTGTTGGGGTTGGGTGCCGCCCTGTCCCTGGGGGTGGCTGCACCTGCTCGGTGCCCAGCTCAGCACCCTGAGGACCAAGGCGGGTGTGGGCGCAGCCACGTTGGGGGGCTGATGTCCTTCTCCTCCCCCAGAGCAAGAGGCGGAGGCAGAGGCAGAGGACCATGACCTGGCTGGGCAGGGGAGCTTCAAGCTGGAGGGCTCATGGCTGAAGCTGCGCCAGTTCCATGGGCTGATCGTCAAACGCTTCCACTGCGCCAAGCGCAACACCAAGGCCCTGTTCTCACAGATCCTCCTGCCCGCCTTCTTCGTCTGCGTGGCCATGACGGTTGCGCTCTCTGTGCCCGAAATAGGTGTGTGCAAGTCACCCACCCACATGCTGGGGGCTGCTGGTGGCCCCAGTGCGGCTGGTGGGGACACTGGCTTGGGGGGAGGATGGGGACAAGGCTTGCGGGCGCTCACCCAGTCTGCCTGTGCGTGGCAGTGCTGTGGGTGCGAGTGGGTTCCTGTCCTTGTCCCCGCAGGTGACCTGCCACCCCTCATCCTCTCACCATCGCAGTACCACAACTACACCCAGCCCAAGGGCAACTTCATTCCTTACGCCAACGAGGAGCGGCGTGAGTACCGGTGAGAGCTGCTGCTCGCTGGTGACCAGCATCCCCTGCCCCAGCCCTGTCTCCATCCCTGGGACCATGATGGGGAGGGCACAGGGAGGGCAACCCACAGCGGGGCTGGCACTGGGGCTGGCTCAGGCGTGGAGCAGAACCTGGCCGATGCCATGTCCCCTGGCAGAAAGTAGCCTCCATCCTGTGCAGTGTGTCTCTGGGAGAGGTGCCAGCCCTGACACTGGCTGCCATCCGCAGGCTGGCTCGCGGCCG
>NW_010331369.1:7366-8121 GCF_000700745.2 Antrostomus carolinensis | reverse complement strand
CCTCTCCCCGCAGCATCAGGCTGTCTCCCGATGCCAGCCCCCAGCAGCTGGTGAACACCTTCCATCTGCCCTCCGGCGTGGGGGCAACCTGTGTGCTCAAGACGGCCTTCAACAACACGCTGGACCAGCCCATGCAGACCCTCAACCTCAACAGCAACGAGTCCAAGATGCTGGCGGCCAAGTACTTCGACGCCATGTGCATCGACTCCTTCACCCAGGGCCTGCCTCTCTCCAACTTCGTGCCACCACCTCCATCCCCAGCCCCTTCTGACTACCCCATCTCGATGGATGAGGACCTGCTCCATGCCTGGAATTCTACAACCTTCTCCTCCTCTGTCAAAGGTATCATCTGTGCTTGGTGCATGAGTCTGTCCGGGCCTGGGATTCGTCTCCAGCAGGAAGATGATACACATACCCTGGAGAAGCAGCTCCGGGGACCCCTGGAAGTGCCGGTCAGTTTGGCCTGGCCACAGCAGAGCACCGCAGCGCTGGGCTGAAGTTGTGGCTTAGGGCCGGTGCTGGCCCTGGAGCCCTGGCAGTGCTGGTGGAGCTCCCTGGGGTGGTGACACCAGCGAGAGCCCTGTGGCCAGCCTTGCCTCACCCTCACTGGGCCATGGGCCCCAGCCAGTGTCTTCTCCAGCCACACTTCATGCTCCCTCTCTGAACCATTTCTGTCCCCCAGATTTTTTCCCCACATCCATCTCTTGGTCCCTCTCGGTCACCAAAGCCTCTCGCAGACGGCTCCCGCCGTGGGG
>NW_010331369.1:6928-7316 GCF_000700745.2 Antrostomus carolinensis | reverse complement strand
TCGTCCCAGGCAGCGGGGGCAGGGGGGAGCCTGGCTGTGAGCTGTCCTCTCTGCTCCTCAGAGACCATGACCTCGGCCCCCGCCCTGCCCCATATCATCCATGAACCCATCAAGTGCACCTGCTCCATGCAGGGGACTGGCTTCTCCTGCCCCAGTGGCGTGGGGGGCCACCCCCCGCAGATGAAGGTGGTGACAGGGGACATCCTGGCAGACATCACAGGGCGCAACGTCTCCGAGTATCTGCTCTACACCTCGGACCGCTTCCGGCTACACAGGCAAGAGGAGGGGCTGGGAGGATCTGCCCTGTGCCGTGGAGCACGGGTGGGGGACTGGGGACTCGGGGACACCAGCTCAGAGTGCTGATGGGAGCCAGGAGAATGGTCACGCA
>NW_010331369.1:5429-6734 GCF_000700745.2 Antrostomus carolinensis | reverse complement strand
GGCCAGCAGCAGCCACGGGGTGGGTGGGGAGGAGGAGGGGTCAGCAGTGCTGCCCACACCGCAGGGACCCTCACCCAGACCTCTGCAGCGGTGATCTCCACCAAGGAATCTGGTGGGGCTCTCACCCCATGGGGTGCTTAGCAGCTCCCACCCCAATGGGTCTGGCCCAGTGTGGTCAGCAGTGGCCTCCCCGTCTCTGTGAGCACAGGAAGCCTGTCCTGTGTCTGTGAATCCCATCCCATTCCATCCCATCCCTCCCTTGCAGTACATCTGCCATGGGCTCAGCTGTCTTGCCACCTCCCATCACTCTTCTCTCTTCCTCCAGGTCTTCTACAACAACAAGGGCTACCACAGCATGCCCACATACCTCAACGCTCTCAACAACGCCATCCTGCGAGCCAACTTGCCCAAGAGCAAAGGCAACCCTGCTGCCTACGGTGAGGACCTGGAGGCGTTTTAAGGGCAGAAGCACATCAGGAACAGCTTTAGGGCATGATCCAACCAGGCTCTAAAGAGCAATGTCCCACCTTGGACCAAGCTAGTGCCCAGTTGAAGCAGGGGCGTCACTCACCTTGGCTGTGGGATGTGGTCTAGACAGGGTCTGGGCTGGGGCAGGACCTCCCAAGGTGCTGCCTTCTGGCTCCTGGACGTGCAGCATGTCTGAGGATGCTCTGCCAGCCGGTGAGGAAGGGCTTGGCCCCAAGGTGCTTGGTTGCTTCAGACAGGTCAGGGGGGAAAGATGTCCTCCTGCTCAGAGCCAGGACCAGGCTGTGAGCAAGTTTTTCTGTCCTGAGGCAGCTTTCATGCTCCCATGTTTCTTTTTGGGTCTTCCTGCAGGCATCACGGTCACCAACCACCCCATGAACAAGACGAGCGCCAGCCTGTCCCTGGATTATCTGTAGGTCTGGGGAGTGGGTTGGAGGGAGGGTGGCTGTCCCGTGGAAGGGAGGGAGCTCCTCACCGGGGTCTGCAGGGGAATTCCGAGGCTTCTGCCCCACAGGCTGCGGCAGGGGGACTGGGTGGTGGTGATGTGGGGTCCCTGTGCTGTGCCCTGCGCTGTGAACAGTGACTGTCCCACACCAGGATGGGGGGCCCTTCCTGGGCAGCAGAAGGTGACGGGGTCCCTGCTCTCCTCCTTGCAGCCTGCAAGGCACGGATGTGGTGATTGCCATCTTCATCCTTGTGGCCATGTCCTTTGTGCCAGCGAGCTTTGTGGTGTTCCTGGTGGCTGAAAAGGCCACCAAGGCCAAACACCTGCAGTTTGTGAGTGGCTGTGACCCCGTCATCTACCGGTTGGCCAACCCC
>NW_010331369.1:2301-5344 GCF_000700745.2 Antrostomus carolinensis | reverse complement strand
GAACTACCTGGTCCCAGCTACGTGCTGCATCATCATCCTGTTCGTGTTCGACCTCCCGGCGTACACCTCTCCCACCAACTTCCCTGCTGTCCTCTCCCTTTTCCTGCTCTACGGGTACGTTGCTTGGAGGGATGGTCAGGATGCACTGGTGGGTCCCTCCAGTGCCCCATCTGCACTGTGGCTCCGTGGGCAGGATCTGGTCCCGGGGCTGCCCCTCTGGCTGATGTTCTGGAGCTCCCATGGCTGGTGGGCTGCAAGGGCTGGGGTTGGGAGAGCCTGGGGAGGACGGGGCTGGGCGATGGGCGAATCTAAGGCTCAACACTTGGCACTGCCTGGTCCCTCTCCTGCCACACTGAAGTGCACTCCTGCCACTTGCCTCCCCAGCTGGTCCATCACCCCCATCATGTACCCTGCCTCCTTCTGGTTTGAGGTGCCCAGCTCTGCCTACGTCTTCCTCATCGTCATCAACCTCTTTATCGGCATCACGGCCACTGTTGCCACGTTCCTGCTGCAGCTCTTTGAGCACGACAAGGTATGGGATTCGCAGCTCTGCCTGGGGCCACCAGGAAGGGAGAAGCTGCCTTTGGGCCATGGGACAGCTCAGGTTAGGAGGGACCTCAGGAGGTCTCTGCTCCAGACTCATGCTCCCAGCAGGCTCAGCTATGAGACCTGTCTGGGCTGTATCTTGGTGGGGATCCTGATCCTGCACTCACGGTCCTCGGGTGTTTCTGATGGTCATGTCCTCTCTGCCTGTCCCCACAGGATCTGAAGGTGGTGAACAGCTACCTGAAGAGCTGCTTCCTTGTATTCCCTAACTACAACCTGGGCCATGGCTTGATGGAGATGGCTTACAATGAGTACATCAATGAATACTATGCCAAGATCGGTATGGCCTCTTGTTCCCTCCCGTCCTTGCTCTAGGGCATGTGGGGCTGTGGGGGACCATGGTGCTGGCACATCCCCTCCACCTGCCCTGTGGGGCTTCCTGAGGCCCATGAGAATCCTGGAGCAAAGAGCCAGGGGCTGTGAACTAGATTGAGGCACAAGAAGAGACATCTTTGAAGATCAGCCATGGCGTGGTGCTGGTGATGCTGAAAACGGTTCCTGGGGCCATCCCAAACAGCAGCCCCACAGGGAGAGGAGGTTGTGAGCCCTGGCAGAGATGGGCGTTCCTGCACATTGCCTGTGGTGGGACTGTGGTGGGGCCATGGTGGAGCTGTGGTGGGGCGATACTGGGGCATGGTGGAACATGGTGGGCCAAAATGGAGTGTGATGGGCCATCGTGGAGCTGTGGTGGGGCTGTGGTGGGCCATGGTGGAGTGTGATAGGCTATGATGGGGCTGTCCTTATATGAGGAATGAGGACTGTAAGGGTCCTTTCCTTCCAGACATGTTCTCTTGCTTGCAGGGCTGCTCTGCTCAGCTAAAATGAGCCTTTTGCTACTTGCAGCTTCAGCTTGGCCTCAAAAAGCTCTGGCTGCTCTCTGCTGCTCAAGCGGCTTCCATATATAACCCATGGGCACCATGAGGGGCAGTTGTGGGGCAGGATCTGACAAATCCATCCAACACTCACTCTCGGTTGGGTTCATGCTGGATGTGTCATTGTCACAGGCCAGCTCAAGATGTATGACCAGGTTGTCCCCATGGGAAGGTGGCCCCAGCTGCTGTCTCTTCTTCTTCCCACTCAGGGCAGTTTGATAAAATGAAATCACCCTTTGAATGGGACATCGTGACACGGGGGCTCGTTGCCATGACAATCGAAGGCTTTGTCGGCTTCTTCATCACCATAATGTGCCAGTACAACTTCTTCCGCAAGCCCCAGTGAGTGTGGCCGGGAAGCGGGGGGCAGGCTGGCACGGGGGAAAGAGCTCTGTGGTCAGGACCCCTTAGCTCAGGGCTGCCTCTCCAGTGGGTGTGAGCTGGGAGCTGCCCATCCCCAGCTCTGGTGCCTCCATCCCCACCCGGCCCCGTGCGCCCTCCCACAGGCGTCTGCCCGTCTCCACCAAACCCATTGAGGATGACATCGATGTGGCCAACGAGCGGCACCGTGTTCTGCGCGGCGATGCCGACAACGACATGTTGAAGATCGAGAACCTCACCAAGGTGCACCAAGGAGACACTCAGAGCTGTCCCATCAGGGGATGGGGGTTGGGCTGGTCTGGGTGCTTCCCGGCAGGCTGAGCCCCCCCATCTCCTGCCCCACCAGGTGTACAAGTCCCGCAAGATTGGGCGTATCCTGGCTGTGGACCGGCTGTGTGTGGGCGTGCGACCCGGGGAGTGCTTTGGGCTGCTGGGTGTCAATGGTGCGGGCAAGACCACCACCTTCAAGATGCTGACAGGGGACGAGAGCACCACAGGCGGAGAGGCCTTCGTTAACGGGCACAGGTTGGGGGGCATGGGCTGGGCGGGAGGTGGGGACTGCCCGCTGTCCTGGGGATGGGATGGGGTCTGCTTGAGCGTCTCCCAGGATAAAGCAGCCTGAGTCTGCCCCCATGGCTCCGTGGGACTCTGCAGCCCTGTGTCCTGGGCTGACCAGCATCTGGGTGGTGGCAAGTGACACTGGCTCTGGGCCAAGGCTGCCTGTGGTGGGTTACCTGGTAGAAGATGCTCCAGTATAACGGGACGGGAAATGGGAGTGAACAACTGGGTGCTTGTAAGAGGCAATTCCTTCTCCCCACAGCCCCTCTGTCCCCTCCCACAGCATCCTGAAGGAGCTCCTGCAGGTCCAGCAGAGCTTGGGCTACTGCCCCCAGTTTGATGCGCTCTTCGATGAGCTGACAGCCCAGGAGCACCTGGAGCTCTACACCCGCCTGCGTGGCATCCCCTGGAAGGACGAGGAGCGGGTAGGGCTCTGGGCGGGCCGGTGCCAGTGCTGGAGGGCTGTCACTGTGCCTTGGGGACAGCAAATCATTGGGCACCAGCAGGGACGGAGTCAGCACTGCTGCCCTGATGGCAGTGCCACCCCAGCGCTGTGCCCACAGGGGGTGCTGGGACTGGGCACATTCATTCCCAGGCCCCCACTGATGCTCGGGGCCATTCCAGGG
>NW_010331369.1:1661-2283 GCF_000700745.2 Antrostomus carolinensis | reverse complement strand
CCCTGACTGGCACGGGGCGTGTGGTCCCCTTGGCAGCCAGCTCGTGCCATGGGACCCAACCACTTGCCTGCTGCCAGCTCTGCCAGCCCCGTGGCAGGGTGATGGTAGCCCCCCGCACCTTGCAGGTGGTCCAGTGGGCACTGAAGAAGCTGGAGCTGACCAAGTACGCCAACAAGCCCGCTGGCACCTATAGTGGAGGCAACAAGAGGAAGCTGTCGACAGCCATCGCGCTGATCGGATACCCGGCCTTCATCTTCCTGGTGCGCCCTGGGCCCCAGCACCTTGCCCGGGGGTCCTCCCACCCGCTGTGTCCCTGGGGCTGGCACCGGGTTAGGGTGGAGAAATAACCCTGGGTGGGAGTTGCCTGTCCCTGGCTCCACCGCGAGTGTCCTGGGCTATGGGGTGGTGTCCTGAGCTGGGCTCGGGACAGGAAGGGGGTGGTGGGGTCCCGCCAGGGGGTGGCATGGCTGAGGGTGCTGTCTGTCCCGCAGGATGAACCCACCACGGGGATGGACCCCAAGGCACGGCGCTTCCTCTGGAACCTCATCCTGGATGTCATCAAAACAGGTCGCTCCGTGGTGCTCACGTCCCACAGGTCAGGGAGGGCTTCTGCAGTGCCCCC
>NW_010331369.1:0-1474 GCF_000700745.2 Antrostomus carolinensis | reverse complement strand
CCAGTTCCACCTGCTGAGGCCTGTCTTGTCTCCCCAGCTTGGAGGAATGCAAAGCGCTCTGCACCCGCCTGGCCATCATGGTGAATGGGCGGCTCAAGTGTCTCGGCAGCATCCAGCACCTGAAGAACAGGTAAGGGCCTGGTGGGGGTCCAGCACCCCGTGTGTTCTGTGTGGGGCAGGAGGGGCCAGACCCCACGGCCGGGTGACAATGTGGAACCTGTGGCGAGGTGACAGCCCATTGTGTGGGTGCTGCTTTGGAGGGTGGGCAGGGGATGGGCTCGCTCCACCATCCTGGCACTGTCCTGGTGGGTGCAGCAGCTGCCGGAGAGCATCGTCCCCTTCCCTGGGGTCAGTCCTTCCTTGCAGAGGTGCCAGCGGGGGGGCGGGTGACCCCACGGCCGGGTGACAATGTGGAACCTGTGGCGAGGTGACAGCCCATTGTGTGGGTGCTGCTTTGGAGGGTGGGCAGGGGATGGGCTCGCTCCACCATCCTGGCACTGTCCTGGTGGGTGCAGCAGCTGCCGGAGAGCATCGTCCCCTTCCCTGGGGTCAGTCCTTCCTTGCAGAGGTGCCAGCGGGGGGGCGGGTCCTCACGGGGTCCCTTGTCCCTGTGCAGGTTCGGAGATGGCTACAACATCACGGCGCTGTGCGTACCAAGTCCAGCCTCAACGTCAAGGAGGTGGTGAGGTTCTTCAACCGCAACTTCCCTGAGGCTGTCCTCAAGGTCAGCTCCCTGTGGTGACAGTGATGTCCCCTGCCAGCCCCCGCCTCAAACACAAGCAGCCTTCATCCCCTAAGGGACACCTCTGTGGGACCCACCGCGGTGTGTGGGGAGTGGGTCTGGGAGTGAGGGCTTGGGTGTCACCTCCACGTCCCCTGCAGGAGCGGCACCACACCAAGGCCCAGTACCAGCTGAAGTCAGACCAGATCTCGCTGGCACAGGTCTTCAGCAAGATGGAGCAGGTGGTGGATGTGCTGGGCATTGAAGACTACTCTGTCAGCCAGACCACGCTGGACAATGTGAGTCCAGAGATGGCACAGGCAGCTGGGTGCTTGTCCCCAGGGAGGGTGGCCATGCCCAGGGGCTGGCGGTGCCAAAGTGCCTGGCAGAAACCAGCTTTGGGACAGGAGGTGGAGTAGGTGGGGACATGGCAGTGGGCACAGCCCAGTGTGATGCCCTGGGGCCTGTCTCCAGTGGCCTGGATGGCAGGTGAGGGGTGGCTGGAGGGTGGAGGTGCTCATGGGGTCCTCCTGGCCTCCTGCCCCTTTTCCTTCAGGTGTTTGTGAATTTTGCCAAGAAGCAAAGTGACAGCCTGGAGCAGCAGGAGACGAGCCCCAGCTGTGCCCTGCAGTCGCCCCTGGAGCGTGTGCTGAGCCTGCTGCGCCCCCGGACCACCCCCACTGAGCTGCGGGCCCTCGTGGTGGAGGAGCAGGAGGACCTGGAGACTGATGATGAAGGCCTCATCAGCTTCGA
>NW_010331368.1:8305-12123 GCF_000700745.2 Antrostomus carolinensis | reverse complement strand
TTTCTTCTTTGCTCTAATATAAATTTAATGCAAAATTTTTTCCTCTGGCCTTCCCAAGGCAGCTCCTTGTAGCTCCAGCCTAACATTGAGATGCTCCCATCCCTGCTTGGGCTGGTGACAGCTTTGCCTGCCTTCATCCAGGTGGAAATGACCCCATTTCAGAGGCCAAATTCAACCTGACTTAAACAGAAATAACTTGGTTGAGGTCGGGAGATTTATGGATAAAGGATAAACGTAGCTGGGATAACATCAGCTCTTTCCACGGGTCTGTTTGCCGTATAGGTGTCAGTGATGCATGGAGTGTCCTACGTATAGATAGCTGTGCATTTGTCTCCCAGATCTATACATATGCCTGCCTCTGTACAGCTACATGAATGAGAGCAGCCAGACAGCGCCGAACCTGGCAGAATACAAATCAGCCCCTCAGAGGTGGGTGATACACCAGAATAACGATAAACAGAGGAGCAGTAATTATAGACAGTAGTTCCAGCGCCGGTGATGTGAAGAACAGCCATGCCAGCCTGGGGGAAATATGGAGGGTTGGATTTTCCCAGAGGTTGCAGGGGCAGGGGATGGGCTGGACCTGGGCAGAGTGCCCCAATGGTTTGAGATGGGAAGGGATGGGGAGGTGTCACCAGGACTTTGCTCAGCTCAGGAAAAAAAAACAGTTTAGTGTCAAAGCAGAGATTTTGGTGCTGCAGGTGCTCTCAGGGCCACGGCTTTATCCCCTCTAAAGCCTGTTTACAGCAGGCAACTCTAAGTCACCATCTGGTGCTCAGAGAGGTTGTCAGGGACAAACTGTTGTGTGTGCAACCACTTACCTCCAGGGACCTGAGCCCCACTTTGGTGGCCAGTTTGGGTCTGGGTCCATGCTCTGGGTAGCTCATGGCCCAGCAGGCAGCCAGGATGCTGGCTCTGCTGCAGCATCACAGCTTTACAGCGGGTCCGGCAGTCAGTTGTGTGCCTTTTCTGCAGATTCACATGAAATTAAGAGCATAATCTGGATTTTGATCTTGGGGACAGTCCCTGCCCACCTCCTGCTCAGCTGCTGCGGCCGTAGTTGAGTTCAGCATCTTTCTGGGCGGCGCGTTTACACTCGCAGTCCATCATCTGGAATTAAAGCCCAAACTTTGCATATCAATCCTGCTATTCTCCTGAGCTGTGGCAAATGGTTTGGCCACCCCTTGCAATGTCAGAGGAATGTCACCACCTCGGTGGTTGGCCAGAGCTGGCACAGGGGAGGTGGCACTTCTCTGCATCATCTGTGGAGGAGAAGTGGGGAGGAGACTGCGATGGGTTTTAAATGAGCTTCATATTTGTTTACCAAACACATCATTTTCCTTTAAATATATGGCTTTTCCTCTGAGAAATCCAGATCTTTTGTCCCCTGGGTTTTGTCCAGAGGAGCCTGTCAGGTGGGAGAGCTGCTTGCCTGGGGCTATGGAGCACAGCAGGATGGGACTGTTCCCTACTCCTCGGCCCAGCTGGTGCCACGGGACAGCATGGGACATCGCTCTGAGCCCTGCCCAGAGCTGCTCACGCTTCCAGTCACATCCACTGATGTTTCTCCAGGGCTGATCTCTGCTACTGCAATCAGATGGCCATACAGGGGCTCAGAGACAGGCACTTCACTTGGGAGGAGGCACCAAGGGAGAGGCACTGAGCTGCTTCTCGAGGGGAATTCGCTCCCTTGCCAGGCACCTCAGCGTCCGGATCTGCTCATGCTCTGTCCCTGGCCCCTCTTCATCAGGGATGTAGCTCTGGGGGCACAAAGGGCAGATGCCACAGTATCCTCCTCTTCCTCCTCACCACCCTGAGTGTCACAGCTGGCTGCAAACAGCCTTCCCTGGCTGCTGGGATGGTGACAGGGACACAACAGCCTGGAGCCAGCACCTTCTCCCAGGTTTCTTTGCTCCCAGCAGGATGGTGAAGGTGGTTTCCCCAGCTCTGGAGCAAGGTCATCCCCTTCCTCCCACCTTGGCTCTGACCCTGTCCCCCTGCCCGTTCTGCCTGCAGCGGCTCAGCCCTGGCCAGCCTTGCCGGAGGGGTTTGATCCCCATGGGTATGGCAGCAGGGCCCCAGGAACGGAGAGGAGGGCTGGGCCGGCAGTGGGGAATTCGCCATCTCCACCATAATTAAATATTGTTTGCATTGCTTATTGACAGAGCGCTAAGCTGCACTCCGGTTTAATTTGTTCTTTGATAGTTGCCTTTTGCTGCTAATTGATTTTCAAGGCGCTTTTTTGGTTGGTGGTTTGTTGGTTGTTTTTTTTTTTGGTCTGATTTAATACCTGCCGTGCTGCCCGGCAGTGGGGAATTCGCCATCTCCACCATAATTAAATATTGTTTGCATTGCTTATTGACAGAGCGCTAAGCTGCACTCCGGTTTAATTTGTTCTTTGATAGTTGCCTTTTGCTGCTAATTGATTTTCAAGGCGCTTTTTTGGTTGGTGGTTTGTTGGTTGTTTTTTTTTTTGGTCTGATTTAATACCTGCCGTGCTGCCCAAGTCGGAGAGGCAAGGATAACCGGAGCTCGCCTTCGTGCACACCCGCTCCCGGCACCCACTCCCCTGTGCCGCCGGCACTGGCATGGGCTGCCCACCAAATCCAGCATAAGAGCCAGCATTGCTGTTCTCCATGGGGGGATGTTTGGTGATGGGCTTTGGGCAGCAGCTTTCCCAGTGTGTGGCCAGGGCTGGCACCCCCGGGTGACTCCGTGTGCTCTGCTCCTTCCCCAGGATGATCCCGATGGAGAAGAGATCGAGAGGGAGAAGTCCAACTCCTTGAAGCTGGAGTTCTCTGATGATGCCAACTTCAAGACCAAGGTTAACTATTCGTACGCTGCCGTGCAGATCCCCACGGACATCTACAAAGGCTGTGAGTGCCCCTCCTCACCCACTCCACTCTGCTCTGCGCTACCAGGTCAGGCTGAGCCTCCACCTCTCCTGCTCAGGGTCCTGCAGCCCTGGGGACCGTCACCCCAGGGTGCCCCAGCTGGGTCTCCGTGCCAGGGCAGGCTGGCTCCCAGCCGGGCAGGCACTGAGAAGAGATAGAGTCACTATGTCACCACGTGTCCCTCCACAGGGACCCTCAAGAGTTCAGCATGGGCCAAAGAGGCAAATTGAGGGTTAGGGGTGATTAGAAAGGGGTGGAGAGCAAAGGAGAAATGGTGATTTTGGTGCAGGGTAAAGCTGGGCTGTGCCCACACGGCTGTGATCCTCCCTGTAGAAATGCTCAGCAAAGCTGGAGGAGGTTCAGAGTGGGTGCCAGAGATGATCAGCGGGATGGCACAGGAGCTCTTACAGAGGCAGCGGCTCCCAGGAGGGAGCAAGACTGGGCTGAGCGGTGGGAGAGGGCGCAGCAGGGATGCTTCCTCACTGGCTTCGTGCTTCTGAGGCTGTGAGAAGGGAGGAAGAGCAGCTGGAATCCTGCAGGAAGGCAGTGAGGGCGGTTGCAGTACAGTGCGATGCCAGCCCCGCTGCTGGGAGCGTGCAGGGGGTGTCACAGAATCACAGAATGTTGGGGATTGGAAGGGACCTCGAAAGATCATCCAGTCCAATCCCCCAATCAGCCCGTGGCCGTGCCTCCGTGGCTGCTGGAGGGCATGGGGGGTCTGGGTGGGTGGGCTGGAGCGGGCAGGGAGGGATGGACGGACGGATGGGATAGGATGTGCCACACCAGCCTGCAGTACCTGCCAGGAGGTGACACAGTCCCTGAGCTTCCAGAGCTCTCTCCTACCTGGCCCTGCTGCGCTGGCACATGGTGACAGTCAGTCTCCATTTCCCTCTAGTGGCTGGTCTTCAGCGAGCTGGGGACGCC
>NW_010331368.1:7967-8243 GCF_000700745.2 Antrostomus carolinensis | reverse complement strand
GGAGGGACCCCTCATCTCCCTGCACCACCAAGGGCACCACCCTCCCTACACCCCTTTGTTTCGGTGGCACTTGCCAAGGGCTCCCAGGTGTTCAGGGTGGTGACGGGGACTGAGCTCACGTTCCTGCCACGCTTTCCTGGTACCCAGGCTCATTACCGGCACGGCTGTGATCACAGCCGCATTGGTGTGACGATTTCACCGCCGCGGCAGCAGTGGATTAGAGATTTGCAATTAGTTTTATTACTCAGCTAGCACAGGCCGGGCAGCTAATGAAGC
>NW_010331368.1:7401-7898 GCF_000700745.2 Antrostomus carolinensis | reverse complement strand
TGCCCCCCAGCCGATGCCGTGGCTGATGCCCTGCCATGGCTACGTAAATCACCCTGCTCGGCCGTGGGACGAGAGCAAATTGGAGATCCAGAGACTCACAGCTGCTCGAAGAGGGATGGTGGAGAGGGGATGGGGTAGTGGGTGGTCCTGGAGGGAAAGGGGCTGCAGCCATGGGCACAGTGATGTGTGGGCACAGGGATCAGGCCATGCCCAGGCACACCAAAAAGCTGGGGTGCAGGGCAGGGTGCTCAGTTGCTGCACCCGTGGGACGAGAGCAAATTGGAGATCCAGAGACTCACAGCTGCTCGAAGAGGGATGGTGGAGAGGGGATGGGGTAGTGGGTGGTCCTGGAGGGAAAGGGGCTGCAGCCATGGGCACAGTGATGTGTGGGCACAGGGATCAGGCCATGCCCAGGCACACCAAAAAGCTGGGGTGCAGGGCAGGGTGCTCAGTTGCTGCACCCCAGAGAGCAGGTTTGGGGTGTGGGCACAGGGCCA
>NW_010331368.1:6486-7280 GCF_000700745.2 Antrostomus carolinensis | reverse complement strand
CGCCCTCCGCCGTCACCCCTCACTACCCACACAAATTACATCCTATATGTGTTTTATTTACTATGCCATTTTTAATTAAATCTGCAATCGCTCGTGGTAGGGTGGGGCTGGGCTCACCCTGATGGAGTCAGGGACGAGATGGGGATGAGGAGAGGGGATGTCACCGGGGGGCTGGCAGCTCTGGCCTCAACCATGGGGGACACGGCACAGCTTCCCTTCTGATGAGCAAGAGCTCATCACTGCACACAGGGAGACTGTAGGGGCTGTGTTTGTGCACAGGGATGGTATAAGGGCTGTGTTCACATGCAGAGATGGTATAGGGGCTGCATTTGGCACAAGCCTGGTGTGGCTGATGGGCCCCAAGGGGCTGGGGCTGCAGGGGCTGGTGTGTCAGTGCCCAGCACAGTGCCCAGCTAGGGCTGGTGACATTGCCCAGGGCTGCTCCTGGCAGGCAGGAGCCTGGCAGCGTGCTCTTGTCTCCTTCTCCTGGGTAAAAGCATGTCCTGTGACAGAGCTGAACAGGAAATCGTCCTAAGAGCCCAGAGAACGGTGCTCTGCACGGGCACGGCACGGAGAAATGGCTGGGGAGGTATGGCTGGAGGAGGCAGTGGTTTGAAGGCACAGCTGCCTGAGGGAAGGAGGAGTCTTCAGCTAGGGTGTTGGGGTGGAGGGATCCAGAAATCACCTGCCCATGTCCCACCAGCACCTCAGGGCCGTGGTGAAGGCTGGAATGGGCGATGATGGTGTTTCAAGAAGAGACAAGTGTGGGAGGAAGCCTTAGGAGAGCCAAATAT
>NW_010331368.1:6031-6463 GCF_000700745.2 Antrostomus carolinensis | reverse complement strand
GCGCCTCAAATGCACTTTGGCTCCCCTGCAGCACCGCGCTGGTTGCTCTGCCCAGGGCTAAGGAGAGGGGCTGCTTCTGGGAGCTCTTGCACCAGGGACCCCCCAAAATGCATCGGGGGTCCCCCAGGAGGGAGCAGCATCTGGCTTTGGGGTGCTGCTGGCTGCTTGCTTCTGCTAACAGTGGCACAGGAGGCTCTTCCATGCTGCAGTCCTAGGGCAGCCCGGCACAGGCTGCTGGGAGATGCCAGAGGGCTCCCAGGCATTTGGGGTGCCCCGAGGGGCCCTGTGAGTGCAGGGGGGTCCCACTGTCCCCAAGGCAGCCTCCTCGCCAGCCCCAGCCCTGCCTCACCATGCTGACCCCCCATGCTCTGCCAGCCCCCCTTGATTAATCACGGGCTGGGGCTGCCGGCAGGTTATCTTTTGGTTTCATAG
>NW_010331368.1:4232-5255 GCF_000700745.2 Antrostomus carolinensis | reverse complement strand
CCTGCCGCTTCCTCAGCCCTGGGCACCCCTCTGCCCTGTCCCCTGCATCCCCTTGTCCCCCGCCCTGGGACAGCCCCACCGTGCTCACCACCTGCCTTCCCCCGCAGCCACCCCGTGGAGAGCCCCCAATAAGATTGACCTCTACGACGTGCGCCGGCGGCCCTGGTAAGGGGGTACTGGGTGGGGAGGGGGGTCCCTTCGCCAGCCCAGCTCCCTCCCCTGTTCATTTCACACGTGGTTGGCATCTGCAGAGGGACACGGGGGCACAAGCAGGGGCATCTGAGCTGTGGCTCTCGGCTCCCACTCTCCTCCCCTCTTCCCGGGAAGGCAGAGAGTAGGATGGAGAGAAAAATCCTTGGATACAGATCAAGTGTGGAGAGCCACCCTCAGCCCAGGTAGAGGTCCCAGCTTGGCAGCATTAATTTTCATGCTGCCCATGGGGCTGGTGGAGCTGCAGCCCTGTCCTGCCTGTGGTTGCTGCCTAAAAGTGGGGGTACGGAGAGGAAAGTGGGCGCAGGTTTCCAGCCCGTGCCCAGAGAGCCCTGTGTCCCGGGGGAGCGCCCCCTGCCCATCCCCCTGCCTGTGCTGGAACTGTTTCCTCTCCTTGTCAGAAAATTAATGGCCCTGCTACTATGGTTAATTGTCTCTGATTGCTCCACATTAATTATGAACTGTTCTCCATTGGGGCGGCCGTGTGGGTTATTGGCAGAGGGGGGACTGGCAGGCTGTTTTGGGGGCTCTGCTGATGTGTACGGGTGCTACTGAGCCCAGCTAGCCCAGCTGCCTGCCCACTAGCCAGGCTGGTTGTCAGAAAATTAATGGCCCTGCTACTATGGTTAATTGTCTCTGATTGCTCCACATTAATTATGAACTGTTCTCCATTGGGGCGGCCGTGTGGGTTATTGGCAGAGGGGGGACTGGCAGGCTGTTTTGGGGGCTCTGCTGATGTGTACGGGTGCTACTGAGCCCAGCTAGCCCAGCTGCCTGCCCACTAGCCAGGCTGGCCATGTGCTCACCCACCCA
>NW_010331368.1:3424-3686 GCF_000700745.2 Antrostomus carolinensis | reverse complement strand
AGCCGGCAGGAAGCCTGCGGGCAGCTGCCTGCCCATCCTGCACCCCACCAGGCAGGGGATGTGCTGGGGGGACACGGCACCCACACAGGGAGGGCCCCACCTGCCACATCCCACCTCCCGCCCAGGTAATCACTTGTAATTAGGGCACATCAGGAGCTGGGCTTAGGAAACAGAGCCTGCCCTTTCCCCAGTCCTCCCCAGTAATGGTGACTAATTGATACTAATCACACACTCATTAATTTGCGTCAGGCCTGATCCTGAT
>NW_010331368.1:2671-3379 GCF_000700745.2 Antrostomus carolinensis | reverse complement strand
ACGGGGAGGCTGGGCTGTGCCTGGCCATGGCTGGGATGGGTGCTCAGCACCGTGCCAGCTCTGTCCCACACAGGATGGTACAGCAGTGCTGGGACCGGGCGCTTCGAGGGGCGAGGAAGAATTCCTGAGTTGTTTTCAGTGGGGGGGAGGATTTACGTAGTAGTATTATTTTTCCTCCTCATAGCTAAAAATAACCTAATCAGCCTGGCCTTTGAAGCTACCAGGGGGGTAAATAGCATCTTAATATGGATGTGTGTGTCAGCATAATCAGCACGCAGAAAAGGGCCTGCGATGATGGAACAGTTTAGCATTTAGAGCTCATTAGGCTGATACGGTACCAAGCGGAAGGGCCCTGGCCGTTCGCCCCGCCGCGCCCCGGCCCTGCCGCGCCGCGTCCTTGCCTCCGCCTGCCCCCCACCGCCTAGTCCCTGCTCCACGCCATGGGGTCCTGACCGCAGGGTCACCGCAGCCGTGTGTGTGCAGGTGCTCCTGGCACGGCTGTCCAGCTGCCCGTGCCCTGGCAGAGTTTGTTCTGGGACTGCACCCAGCAGGGTTGGGGTCCCCCCCAAAATTAATCGATCCTGCTGACCCCTCTCTGTGCCCCACAGGTACATCCAAGGTGCGTCCTCCCCGAAGGACATGGTCATCATTGTGGACGTGTGAGTACACGGGTGGGGGCCATGGCTGGGCTGAGCCAGGCCAGGACAG
>NW_010331368.1:2175-2483 GCF_000700745.2 Antrostomus carolinensis | reverse complement strand
CCCCTTCACTGCCAAGCCCCCAGCACCCCTCTCTCCTGCCAGGAGCGGCAGTGTGAGTGGCCTCACCCTCAAGCTGATGAAGACCTCGGTCTATGAGATGCTGGACACCCTCTCGGACGATGACTATGTCAATGTGGCCTCTGTGAGTGCCGTGGGGTGGGCGGCAGGGCTGTGCCCCCAAGGTAGCTCCCAGCTCTTCACCACAGGAAACCTTTGCCCCCACACCCACCTGGCCGGGGGCTCTGCAGAGAGAGAAATACCCTTTTTTTTTCTTGTTAACCCCCCACCAGCACGTGAGCAAGGAAATG
>NW_010331368.1:1798-2056 GCF_000700745.2 Antrostomus carolinensis | reverse complement strand
CCTGTGGTGATGTCACCAGCCCGTGACCTCACGCAGCACAGCAGCCGTGCCACCACATCTGTGCATCGCTGGGCGCCCAGCCCATGCCAGCCCTCCCCTGTCTGGCCATAAGCGTGCTGGCACTAATTAATGTGTCTGGCCCAGCTCCGTTAGCCACATCACTGCTCCCTTAATGGACGAGCCCTGTTACCAGCAAATGAAGCTATAAGCATGTGGCAGGACCTGCTCCTGCCGCCGGCATAACAACGCACACCTGCT
>NW_010331368.1:1128-1716 GCF_000700745.2 Antrostomus carolinensis | reverse complement strand
GCTAAGCCCCGGTCTCAGTATCAACTGTCCCTGGACTGTGGGACACAGGATGCTCCAACCACCTCCTGCTCATGGGAGCTGAGCGTGGCAGGTGGTTTGTGCCCACCAGGGCTGCCTTTGGGTTCCCTTCCCCTTTCTGCGACCCGCTCCCCTCCCTTTTGCCTCCCAGTTCAACGAGAAGGCGAAGCCAGTGTCGTGCTTCAAGCACCTGGTGCAGGCCAACATCCGGAACAAGAAGGTCTTCAAGGAGGACGTGCAGGGGATGGTGGCCAAGGGCACAACCGACTACAAGGCTGGCTTTGAGTACGCCTTCGACCAGCTGCAGAATGTGAGCTGGGGGCCAGGCTGTGGGCGGGGTGGGGCAGAGTGCACCCATGGGTGCCGAGGGTAATGGGAGAGCTCTACGCACCCAACTGCTGCCCTGCATCTGGTGCTTTAGCGTGCAGAGGGCTCCTTGTCCTTCTTTGCAATGCTGGGAGGACATCCCAACCCCTGGCACACTGTAGCCAAGGTTTTGCTGGAGCTGCTGCCCCTCTGGGTTATTAAAAGTTAGCAGGGCTGGGTGGGGGGAGATCCAGGCAAACACCA
>NW_010331368.1:730-1006 GCF_000700745.2 Antrostomus carolinensis | reverse complement strand
GCTGGGAAAAGGGATGGGTTGGGGCCAGCCCCCCTGGACGGATCCAGCCCCCCACCTAGCACCACTTGCTCTGGGTCTGGCCTCAGGCGACGTCTCTCTGCCCCGCAGTCCAACATCACACGTGCCAACTGCAACAAGATGATCATGATGTTCACGGACGGCGGCGAGGACCGGGTGCAGGACGTCTTTGAGAAGTACAACTGGCCCAATAAGACGGTGAGGGGCTGCAGGGCTGTGTGCTGGGCTGGGGCTGCTGGCCAGGGAGGGAGAGGGCTG
>NW_010331368.1:322-557 GCF_000700745.2 Antrostomus carolinensis | reverse complement strand
CTCCCACCTTGGTGTGAGGGAGGCAGGGGGTCAGGCACCTGCAGGGTGATGGGGCTAGTGGCCCCCCCGGAGAGCCCATCCTGGGGGGAGCACATCCCAGGCATGGGGGACAGGGCTGCTCGCAGTCAGGAGGGTCCCTGTCACCACCCAGCTCCCCAAGACCTGGAGACCCGTAGGATGGGGGATCCTGGGCCATGCAGGACCCTGAGAGAGAGCACGGACCCCTCCCTGTGCA
>NW_010331368.1:0-234 GCF_000700745.2 Antrostomus carolinensis | reverse complement strand
GCCAGCGTTTGTGGGAGCCACCTTTGCTTTCCTGTGCTTGGCCATGGGCAGCCCCATCTGCATGGCAGAGGGCGGTGCCACACTGTCCCCAGAGAGGTTGCCATCAGCCAGGAGCACCCGAGTGTGGAAGACCGGGGTGCCCGGCGGGTGGTCCTCACCGCCCTGCGCTGCTGCAGGTGCGGGTCTTCACCTTCTCCGTCGGACAGCACAACTATGACGTGACCCCGCTGCAGT
>NW_010331367.1:1648-1851 GCF_000700745.2 Antrostomus carolinensis | reverse complement strand
GCTGGCTCAGGATGCTCCTGGGCCATCCCTCACGCCAGAGGGTCTTGACTCGAGCTGGGGTGCTGTGGAAAATGCCCTTCCTTGGGGAGGAGCATGAGCTGGGGTGGTGAGGGGGGCCTGTCTTCCCTGTCCCTTGGCTGTCCCCAGAACCCTTCCCCTGTGCCAGAGCTCAGTGCCCACCCCTGAGGCAGGATGCGTGCGGC
>NW_010331367.1:0-1399 GCF_000700745.2 Antrostomus carolinensis | reverse complement strand
CAGTGTCAGCAGCAATGTCACCAAGGTGAGTGCCCAGAGGGGCTGGGTGCTGTGGGGCAGTAACCAGGGCAGGCAGGTTGGCTGGCAGCATGGTCCAGAAGCTCTGGCTGGTTTTTGTTTTGGTTTTGGGGGTGTTTTTTATTTATTTTAGGTAGGGTTTTTTTGGTTGGTTGTTTTTTTAAAAAATAAAGAGTCCTTGGGGTCTGCACATGGACCCACAGCCCCAGCCACATGAAGCACTTGCACCCTGGACTGTGCCACCGTGTATACAGACACTCAGGAGGGTGGGGGGCAGGTGGCCTGGAAGCTTTGTGTGGGCCTCCCTCTATTTTAAACACCTTTTAGGGTGGCAGCAGCTCAGGGGAAAACCCATCACCACCCACCCCTCTGTTTTCCCTCCTGGGAATGGGTCTTGGCTGTGGCGCTGGGGCACCTGCCTGAGCAATGCTCCCCAAGGGTCTGTGACCCACTCTGGAGCTGCGGGCTGGGGGTCCTGCCTCTTCCTGCTTTGCAGTCCTGAGCCAACAGCGGAGCGGCAGCCCCAGCTCACCCAGCCTGGGAGGGATTCTTGGGTGCAACTGAAAAAAAAAAAAAAATTCTCTGCTCTGTTTTGAGGGGTGAGCAGGACGCAGCCATCCCCCGGGTGCTGGGGGCAGTGAGGCTGGGTGCACACAGCCGGCAGCCCTGTACAGGCAGCTCCTTGAGTGCTTTTATCTGCTCCTGGCCATCTAGGGTAATGCCAGGCGCTCCTGCACGCGGCCTTGGCAGGAGCCGTGATGTCAAGTGCAGTCCGGCCTCACTCACGGCCCTGCGCACGCCTGGCTGCCTCTGCGGGCATGACACTGCTGGTGGCCATGTCACTGCTGGTGGCTGTGGCACCACTGGTAGCTCGGCACCCCTGGCTCACTCCATCCTTGGCTCAGCCCTCGCCAGCATGAAGCAGGCAGTGCCTGCAACCTGGCAGGGCTGCCCTCGAGCACTGCCCGCCCTGGCTGGCAGGACCCAGTGCCCACGGGCAGCTTGCTGCCCACAGAGGGGTGCCTTCCCCACGCTAATGCGCTTGGGCAGGCTTGGCCCAAGCAGCTCGTCAGCTCTTATTAAGGTATTAGCGGTGCTGCCTGGTGGGGTGGGGGGCTCCGGACCCATCGGCTGCCTGTCCAGAGACTTGGCCTCCAGGTGTGCTCCCAGTGGGCAGGGAAGAGGAGGAGGCAGTGGTGCTGGCAGCCGTGCCAGGTAGGGCTTGGTCAGAGGGACTGGTGGGGTGCAGGGGTCTGGGAACAATGGCTGCTGCGGCGTGTCCTCTTGCTGGTGGGGTGCTGCCATTGTGCTGGGACCTGCTCCCCCTGGGACATTTGTCAGGTAGCATGGTGGGACAGGGACCTGCAGAAATCATGGCTGG
>NW_010331366.1:0-12171 GCF_000700745.2 Antrostomus carolinensis | reverse complement strand
GGTCCCACCTCTCCCCTGCCCGTACAGCGCTCACCGGAGCCCCCAGCGCTCCTCTGCCGGCCGCGGTACCCGAGGGCTCCCCGAGCGGCCCGTCCCGCTCCCGCGTTAGAGGGATCGATCACCTCAGGGGACCCGGGCCCTGCGCCGGGGCTCACGGCAGGGGACACGGGAATGGCCCTGGGATCTTTTTCACAGCGAAACGGGGTTTGCCTTTTCCCTCTCCCATCCCATGCAACCTCATTTCGTTTCCCTGCACTAAACCCATTTTTAGGAAAGCCTAAAACTGACAGAAGACGCGTTATTTTGCACGAGCACTGCGGCAGCTGCCCAAGTACAGCGGGTCCCTACGTGCCTCAGGTGAAACCAGGTTTGGGGAGAAAAGGACGTTTATGATGGAGCTGCTACTGGAAACGCATCTAAATCCTCTCGTTTAACAGCAGCAGCAACACTACAAATACTTCGGATACATCCAACGTGGCATGCATGAATTTAAATCATAAAGATCTTAAGTTTCTCCTTGAGAAATAAGGGTGGGAGGTTGCTTGTTTAAGTAACAAGTTGAATCAAACCCATATAGCAACAATGCTATCTATCATATGTCAAGATGCTTCAGATAGCTAATGTAATTTAAAAGTATCCACACTAATAAGACGTCTATCCTTCTAGGTCAAAATCTCTTCCCTATTTGTACAGGGTATACTCCAGTGCAAAATTATAGAAGGACAATTCAAGCAGCCAACCGACAGAAATATGAAACTAAAGGGAACAAGCTTTCACTAAGGGTCTAATCCTGGAAGTTGCTTAATATCCTCTGAATGGATTACAACTAGCATTCTAGAAACAAAATGGTTCTGCAAACATTGCCGTTAGGATAGCAAAAGATAAATATAATTACTGAAGTAGGATCTTGCTCTACAAAGTGAAATGAACTGATGTAAATTGTCCCTTATGATGTACGATAAAAGGTATTCTGTATTTTTAACCCATTTAAAAAATCTAATTTAAGATTACATAGAAGGAAATTTATCTGCTCTCACATATGAAAAAAAAAAAATACCTTCATCCAGTTAAGATGTCAGAAAGTTACATTTTTCCAAATAAGTATAACTCGCTTTGTTCCCCATACAAATTACAAAACCAGTTCAAAATTGCGAGTGCTGGAGAGGACTGCTAGCTTTCTCAGGTGTTCCTCACTCACTCCTCACACTCCCTGCTTCAGTCTGTACAATTCTGGGACGCGCAGAAACAATCGCTGCTTTTTGGCACACGTGCATACTTCTCACTAACGAAAAAATATAACTCCGCCCTGTAGCTGTGAGTGACCCCGGTGCTGTACGTGCTGGAGCCCAGTCACCTGTTTACATTGCACCTGAACTGCTAAAACCTTAATGGTGTGCCACGCTTGGTATTTCCACTTAACTAGACTTGACCATGATTTTATTCCAAATACGTCAAAGCTGTTACCTCTGGAAAAGGGACGGCTTTTCCTAACAGCCTGATCCGCCGATGAAAACTTGTTATCGACACAGCAATCACTTCCACGTTCAGGAGACAATGATAAAAACACTGGATTGTGACACCACTGACTAATCTGCCGGTCACAATCTAGACTCTGTAACATCACTTGTAGGTGTATTTCTGTGATGTCACTAACTGGGTTGCATCACTGCTGAATAAAATCAGGCAAGAAGCACAAAGGGATTCAGCAGAGCTCTGGCTCGGGCATAAAGCCATGCCAGCCTGATGTGGCAGTGCTCTGGCAGGACTTCCCTTGCCCTGCGCTGACTGGCGTTCACTCCAGCTTCTTCCCTCGCTCAGCCCTTTCACCTCAATCTCACTGCTCTCCTCCACCTCTCGTGCCCTTCCCTTTACCTTTCCCTCTGCCTCAGTCCTGCCTTCAGTGTTCTCCTTCCCTTCTTCACATACTCATCTCCTTTTAAACAAATCCCACTCGAAACACAGAAGGATGAACCGACACTCTGAACCTGACACTGAACTCACACACCATTTGCAACCATCTGGCCGAGCACTGTCTCGACATGCTTGCACCTCTTCCTAGTCTGTCTTTTGACATAGCTATCTAGAGAAACTGGGAATTATTCTGCACAAGGATTAGCTACTGTTATGACTTACCCAACAAATAAGGTTTTAAAATCTCATACCTGATAATTATCATCTACACACACTGGCCATTCACACCTGTGTAATAAACAAACAAGTTGCATCAAGTTCGTAACAGTACTCTTGATTTCACAAAATGTGGTAAGGAGTCAAAACAAGATGCTTTCTACTCAATCTGAATCCCTAAGGGCTGCGAGGGCCAGGCTGCAGTGAATCTCCTGTACTTCTCTCCATTACGCAGCACGCCAGGCAAGCTTTTCTTTTTTGCAAGAGGGCTGTGGTCACCAACGATGCAGCCAGAAAAATAAGCCTGAAGCTGATCACTGACCCCTGCAGAATTAGCCTGAAGACATCAAAGGGGTTTTTTTGGGGGAGTGGGGGGAGAAAGGAAAAAAGAAAAGAAAAAAGAGGAAAAAAAAAATATAAGAGCCCAAGCAGAGGTTCATGAACGAACTAGGAAATGAGGTGAAAGCAGGTACAGTGGAAAGAAATAGAAAGACAAGTGGCAGTGGAAAAGGAAGCCAGAAATGTCTTGTAGGAAAGAGAGATGGAAAAAGCTGAGGGGGGGAGGTAAAGAAATAAATGAAAGCACAATGTATGAAATACAGAACAGGAAAAGAAACAGTTTGCTTTGTACTTCAGTCATATGCCTATATGTAATCTTGCACGCATTCCTTAAAGATTCCCCTTTTAATTCTGTATTTAGTCCTAAAGGTAATGTATAAACTGTTGAGAGCATACAGACTATTCAGGGGCCAGAGATGCAGCTCCATCAACCTGACTGAGGATGTTCTGAAATGACTACAATGTAAATTAATCAATTTTGAAGCAGCCTAGGTATTAAAAAAAAAGTCAGCCTGAAGCCTAGAATTTTATCAACAACAAAAATCTTTATCACGTTACCCAATCTCACTGAACATTTCTCGTCTCTGCTCAGTACTGCGCTTCCTCTGGGTTTGGCTTCTGAGTACACAGGTCCTGCTCACAGGCCGATGGTGGTGTAGCAAGAGAACAGCATGTGCAGCTCTCGCGCTGTGTCCTGTTCTCTGCCTAATCCGCTTTGCTCCACAGCATGGAAACCACCCAGCTGCCCAGTTGGGATCTCAGTTCAGTAAACAAAAGTGTTTTGTCACAATCTTATGTCGACATAGCATGACTTACTGTGCTGATGAGATCCAGGGCCAGGTGGATTCCTGCACATCCTAGCATCAGAGCAATTTGCAAGCAGTGGTTGTGGGGATATCCTGAGAGCTGGGGCACTTGGATGTAGTTTTAGGACATCCTTCTCTTCCCTGGGTCTGTAAAGAGGTGGTGCCTTCACCCCTCTCTCACCACAGCCTCTACTCCATAGCCCTGTCAGGGTCAGGCAATGCTTGCTCAGCCAGCCACCGCAGGCATCCCCCATGAAAAGGCAGCACAGAAGCACCCCAGGATGCAGATCAAGCTTTTGGGCAACACAGACAATAAACACACTCCGTGGCATTCTCATGAGGCAATGGCAGGGTCTGCAGCCAATGAGCAAAGCCACTGCTAGGACAACAGGGAGCAGACACACAGCACTTCTACAATACAGAGCAGCCACGTCAGATGATTTGAGGAATGTGCTTGTATTTTCTTTTAAAACTACCTGATGTACTGTCAGATGCAGAGTGTAGATGCAGAGGGCCAGGAGGAGTGTTCTGGCTCTGCCATTAGCAGTTGTACAAAGGCAGCTATAACCTCACGTGAGGACACAAACATTCATCTCCTGTTCTGCCAATCCTTACTCGCTCTCTTGTTCACCGTTTCAGTAGCATCCTAGCACAAGCAGTGCTGAGGAAAGCTCTTTCATATACGTCTGTTTCCCCATCTTGGCATCTCCTTTACACTCTCCCGCATCTAATCTGGCCAGGAAAAAAAGGAGTTTCACATGTGAGGAGCCAGTTACAAGACCAGTAACTGCCGAGGAGATCCCGGAAAGCAAGCATTCTGCATTTACTTCAAGGACAAAAGCACTGAGACACACTGCTTTGACCTATCCACACAGCAACATGCTCAGACAGGAAATACGTATGACCATGTGTGCTGGGAAGCCCATTTCATTTTGGATCAAAACATGAGAATCATTAACCAAAGTTATCCTGATTCTTCTCTGCCTATGAAGCAGCATAAAACTTCCTCAACCTGACATGAAGAAGGGATGGATGAACCCAGGAGCAGACACCTGTTCAGGGACTTTACCTTTCCAGACTTCACATCTCCCAAAAGCCCTCTGGGTCCTGGTCCTTTTGCTCCCAGCCCTGCAAAAGCACCCTCTTAACAAATTTCCATAAATACCCTGAAATTATTTTTCAAGACCATTAGCAAAAGTCTTGTTTGCCCATAAAGGAAGAAAAAGTCATTCTGAGGAAGGGACTTGGGAACTTCTCAGGAAGTTATGGGAAAGTGAGTTATTAATTGCTTACAGGCATTGGGCTTTCCTCATTCTCTTGTTGAACCAGGTTCAGGGCCCTCACCCTGTGCAAGAGATTCAGGAGAAAGCCAAACATCTCTCCTTCATGTCTGGAAAATGGTAAAAACTTGAAAACAAAAAATGCCTGACTGAGGCTAAGTTGATATTGAGACTGCAGACACACAGAGGTAGTGAAAAACTAGTAAGGTAAAATGCCAATTCTGCTGAAGGCTGTACCTTCCAAAAGAAAATGAGACATTTGTCATATTTTTCCACTGAAACAACAGAAAGGTTACATTATTTAGGACAATTCATAAAACAAGGGTACTTTTGAACTATTAAAGATAGAAAAAACCCAGTGTGTTAAAATATAACACACAAAGGAAGAAAAAGCCTAAATTCACAGAAGGCATATCAAGGCCTCAGAATTGATATGCAATTATCTACATTAATTATTATTTAACAATTCTAAGTCTTCTCAATAGAATCAATAAACTTTAAAAGTTTAGTAAAAAAACCCAACCCTTGCCTTTATTTATATACTTCAGAACTCTCATTCAACTTCTAGACTAAGAAACAAACCAAGCTGAGTCTCTACTTAAAATTTCCATGGGAAGAAGCACAGAAAAGTAGCTATCAGAAAGCTGAGCTTTCCCTGGTTGTTTTCAGCAAATAGTTAGAGAAAGGAGCTGTAACTTAAAGCAGACAGAAGAGGTGGTTGGGAGTGCTGGGTTGCGGCAGACACCCTACCCCTCAGCTATCCGCCAGCGCTCTCTCTCTGTTCAGCCAGCGTGGCCCCACCTCACAGTTATATTAACTGGACTCAAAGTAGTTGTCCCAAGAGAGCTCAACTACACTTCACTGACGATAAGGCACTCTTGTGGCTCGTCAGCTTCTGAGACATCATTACTCCAACATAAGTGTTGATTGATTAAACTGGACAGAAGTAACATTAAGTATTTTAGGGGCACACCCTTTACGTTAAATCCGACTCTTAACCTATGTGTCTAGGAGGCACATGGCTCTAGATGATTAACTGGAAGCTTTATTCCAGTTTATTAAAGTAGAGCTTTAATTTATTCTAACATCTAAGGGAGCTTTGTTACATTCGTAACAATGTAACAATGAGCACAGTATTTTTAATTTACGAAGCTCAGATTTTACTACTACAGTACTTTTAAAAGAAAGCTGTACCTATAATTAAGTGCATAAGTCTTTCAAATAAAGACTTGGGAATGAAATGAATATTTTATGTATAATAAGGTGTCTTTTAGATAGTTAATCAAAGCTTTAACAGATATGATAGTAAAAAGAATGAGATACTTCCAGTCGCTTGAGCAAGCGCTGTTGAAAACACTGACAATGTGTATACATTTCTGTAGATTTTTAACTGATATTAATATGCATCTAAAACAAGAACAATGAATAATTTTACCAAATATTTATGAACTTTAGTAATTCACTCAGGTGAGGTCAAACTAATAGATTATGGCTAATTTTAAAACACAAACACCAAGCACAAGATGAGATTCGAATTGGTATATTCCAAGTCTATCAATGTAAATATCAGTTCAAGACACATCTTGTCAGAAGTCTGAAGTATTTAGCACAATGTGGCAATAGATTTAGACATACTAAACTGTACACATTTATGAAATCTATAACACACAACAAGTAACAACTCAGTCTGCTCTTTCTTCTCCCCCCATCAAGCATGGTTTAGCTCTGTATGGCTAAAGCTATGCCTTCCCATCTGCATGTTACAGTCACTCTATAGGACCATTGCTCTAAATCCCTGTTCTACAATAAATACTTAAAATATCTGAAAAAGTAAAAACTTTCACTTAAACTCTGTCTTTTCTGTCATCTTAAATCAGGACACCACACTCAATTATGTCCTGCCTCTACTGAGCCAGGGAAGCGTCCTGGTTTGCCAGTATTTCCAAACAACTATTACAAATTACTTTTAATAGTCCTGTCTGCTCTACCTGTGCTTGAAGTACTGCTTTATCCCTTTGGTCCAGACAGGTAGGGAAGCCCATTGCCTCTCCTGTCATTCACCTGTTCTCAATTTTCAGACAACGGCTTCATGGATTGAACTGCAACAGATTTTAAACCCTTCCATGGCACTCAGAGTCTACTCGCTGAACTGATAACCTTCCCAGGTTACATCTCACTGAAGCCCTTGCTCAGGAAGAAAGCTATTACTCTTTTTAATGTCTGCAGACATCATGTTTCTTGTCTGTAATAATGCTTAGAAACAGCTGTTGATTTTGGTTTTGTTCAGAAAGATTTGGCAACTTCTATACTCCATACTGAGGGCTGGAGTTGTTGAATTTTATTTCAACTGAAAGCAGCATTATTCATCTGAGTATCTGCTCAACGTCTCTGTTTGACATATGTGTAATGTTATGGTGTCTTTAATGTAGTGACAGCACCCAACTTCATTTACACATTGTCTGGAGCAGTTTAAAAACACAGTGCATGAGTAAGACTGAACATGAGAAACTGGTAGAATGGCTGAGGCACAAGCTGCAGAAGATGCTGGATTATAAAGCGGTCAGAAATTCAAATGACAGAAGCCTTGCAAAAGAAGAATGACAGGAGGACCTGGCAGTTACCGTTGCACGAGAAATAGGATGGGCAGTTGCAGGTATAAAAGTAGCTGCAAAATCTGTGAAGCCTGGGGTGGAACGTGGATCTGAATAGTGTTAACTTGAATGAGAGGCTCAGGCATAACACGAGACTGGGAGATATACAGGATACAAGGAAACATAGAAAACCGTGCCAGAGTTGCTCCAGAACAGCCTGTTAGCAAGAATGACTAAAAAACTCACTGAAGTGAAAACATCAACCAATGGCTCCTTTTATTTGTTAACACATTATTTCAAAACAAAGTAAACATTACTTTCTAGAAATACATTTGCTGTCATACAACAGTAGGTAAAAAAAATAGATAGTATTTTTAATTGCAAAATCTCACAATGCAATTAGATACTAAAGTGCTGCCCAACACACGCAAAGTATGTACAATTATGCCAAAAAAAAGGTAATTTCATAGCTTCCTGTTGGCTCTGATACAAAGTGAGGAAATAAATTGTGATAAACAGTTTCCTTGGTAACTTTCCCAGCTGGAAACCAGTGACTTAAATTATAGATAAAATGACACTACAACTTAAGTACTGCAGTAGATCTCAGCACCTACTATCTTAACAGAAAATTTCCATGCAGGCAAAAGGATCGGTGGAAGTTTAGATGTAATACCATGGCTTGGGATCCAGCCAATTTACATGATTTTAATACTGTTATTTTTAGGCCTTTTTACTTCCTTCGGCCTGTGTTGTATTTTGGCTTTTTATAGAGATTTTTATTAAAAAGTTTTTGTTCTATCACACACACCTCATCATGGATATAAGATGGCTGTATCCTCAGAAGAAAGGAGAATAACCTTAGCACAAAATGGTAACTCTGGGGAAAGTCCACTTCTTTGTAATGAGCCAGATGACCACACAATCTGAAAAGACGGGGGAAAAAAAAGCCCTAAATTACAAGTGTATTTAGTTAGCATTTAGCTAGAATTTATATATTTAATTGTAATTAGAGGAAAACTCTACATTTTACCAACAGCATAAATCACAGTTCTTGTCTACAGTGTCAGTTCTGTAAAGGCTTCCACACCTGCAAATCCCTGAAGTAGAGGGCTGGACCAAGGCATCTTCAGAGATGGTGCAGGCATGCTAAGAAGGAAAAGCGTGTATTGCTTCTTGCACTATGAATCAGCACCAAAGAATATGTTCTTTGCCTTTCAGGACTAAACTGAGCCAGTGTTCATTCTGCCAGCTTTTAGCAAGTGTAGCAAAGTGTGAAAATGGCTACCTGACCCTATTTTTAACATTTCTAAGGCTATGCAATGCAGATACCCCAGGCTGTTTACTCTGTTCTTTGCCCACACTCTCCATAGGGTCCCCCTCTCCTCTTCCTGATGCTAGACCATGTGGTTATAATCCTTCCTTGTCCATTGCCTTTGTGTGCTAAATATAACTTACCTGTCCAGAAACAAGAGAGAAAAGCTAAAGTCAAGCCAATGGATTAAGATAAGAAACACTGGGGCAAACACTGGCCATTTAACAGAAAGTATTTAGCACTATAGCAGCCTTCTGCTTAATTATTTTGTGGCTTTCATGGCAAAAATGATGATGTAATTTTATTGATGAAGTATATAACGAAAATAGCACGCTGGACTTGCTGGTAACAAGTGTCAGACTGAACAAAAGATGACACAGAGGACAGACTGCAGAAATAGCTCTGTAAATGGTAAGTTCATCAATTTAGTTTGGAAAAATACCCTGTTCTGGGTTAGGCCCAAATTTGTTCTTATCAAAAGTGGTAAGTTTAAAAGAGTATAAAATCTATCTGTCTCAATTTTTAAAAAATCTTTTACATTCATATGAGGAGTCAGGTGTTCTTCACTGGATAAGCCCCATGCATCTGCTGCTTTCCTAGGTATTGCCCTGGGATGTGGAGCAGCAGTTTAAAATTTCCTCTGTCTGATTCAGAGCAGCGGTCTTAAATATTCGCCAGAACAAGGACCAGAACCTGTCTGTCCCAATTTACGGGCAAGTGTACTAATTACTAGACTATAGAGTCATTTGCTTGCTCCCTCTGGCCCAACAAACATTTACATTTTGCCTCAAACTGGATGAACAGATGGACCCATCCCAGAGCGCCACGCAAGGCGCACTTTGGGGAGCAGAGCCTTTGTTTAAAGCCTCCCGGAGTCTGGCAGATTGGAAATCTGAAACTGGGTCTCTCACGTCGGAGGTCCCATCCTCTGCCCTACCTCACACTCCCCGAAAGCTGCCAATGTCTTCTTACAAAAACTAAATTAGTCAGACATTTCAGCAGCATCAGAGCCATCAGCCAACCCCACAACCCAGCGTGTCTGCTAAATTTGAGCTTCACTGAGAAATATTGTTGGTTGGGGCTAATATGAATTCAGACATTTTGCTACATCCTATTCTTAACCCCAAGATTCAGCAATTACAGCTCTTGTGGCAACTTCAGTGTCAAATCTCAGTTTTCATTGTGGGGGGCAGGGGAGTGATGTTGTATATTCTGAGCCAAATGCATATTACATCAATACTGTAAAGCACCTACTTGATTAACTGGAGTTAAACTTTTCACAAGAGTACCTAAACACACAGACATTTTTGCCTCATCTTGTGCTATTTTTTTTTTTTGCTGTTTACCCTGAGAGCATCTCTGAAGAGCTAAAAAAATTCCCAAGTGATTTTATATTTAGGTTTAACAAGGGAAATCCATTTTTCTCAACATTTTCCACATATTGTGATACCTCATCATATATATCCTAAAGATTTCTATACCAAATGAATTTTCTAAATCCAGTTTAAAATTGAAAGTTTTAAAATAAAAGAAAACATAAAAGCATTTTACCAACCATTTGACTGATCTCAGCTTTGCCCACACTGAAATCATACCTTAGTCCTAGGATTAAAGCATTTCAGCAGTCCCAGTTAGACCATGCTGATTTTTAGAGAAAGAGAATTTGTAAGTTTGTTTTTAGTTCTATTATACATACACACACTGGCATAGGATTAAAACCTCATATCTGAGAGAGTAGATGATGTTTTCCAAAGTTAAGTAAGTGTCAGATGTATAATTAACTGCTTGCATTGCAAATGATATAATGGGAAATTTAACTGGTAAGAATTTAAATTCAAATCTTGTTTCATGAAGGCTATGACAGTTTGCCATTAACATTTTAATATATTACATATGAAAATGTGGGCTTAAAAACAGACTTTGCATGAAAGATTATTCACACAAACATACACCAAAATATCCACTCATTCAGTGTGTACATAAGATTTACGCAAATTTGTGGTAAAAGGATTATTACCTCTCCTCCCTTAAAAAAAAAAAAGCTTCTTATTCATAGGAAAGAATGAATCCATACAACCAAAGCTCTTGTAATATAACACTGTGTTTACATTATTCCAACCCATTTCTGTCACAGTGGATATGTGAAAGGCAATGTGAAAAGGAAAATAAAGATAAGCAAATAAATCTACTGAAAGACAGAAAAGACTGCATACATGTAAAAGCCAGTTATTTTAAAGGGGAATATTTAATGTTTTAAAAATCAGGAATGTATCACTAAGATTTTGTGATAAGGAGGCTGTTGCTCTCTTAAGCGTGACATTTAGAAGTATATACCAGATAAAGATTTAAGATGTTATTTAATGCACTAATGAAATCTCACTTCACATTAACGTATCCTGACATATTTTCCAAAAAAGCCCCTCCAATTTCACACACAAGAAATTCAGGAGAATCCAGTCAAATCCATCTGCAAAGTTCATCTTTTTCACTGATACCCACCAGTACATTCATTTTCTGGATTAGGATGTCATGTACAATCAATGGTAGAACAAAAATTTGGTGTATGAACCAGAAGCCTTATCTGCACCACCAAGGAAGTTGGTGAGAAACACTATTTTAGATACTTTCAATTCCTTGGAGTAAATGCTGACAAACTCCTACATTCATAAAACCATATAACAGAATTATAGAATCATTGTGGTTGGAAAAGACCTTTAAGATCAAGTCCAACCAAAAACTCTCAGCAGGAGTTTTGCCTTCTGTCTCTGGCCACGGTTCTCTGCCAGCACTCACCAACTTTTGCAGAATTTGATGCAAGAGAAGATATTAAAGGAAGAGTGAGAAGCTTGAGACAAACCAGGCAGATACTGAAATATCTCTGTAACTCTGTACAATGCTGGATTAGCTGGGCTATCATTCTCCTTGCTACTTAAGTCCTTTGAAGAAAATAATTTTACAAGCAAATAGCATGTCTGTTTTAATATACCTTTAACTGGAAAAAAAAAATAAAATCCTTTCACTTGTGAAGTCAGGATTTGGGAACAGTTCTCTAGTAAAATAGACAACTAAACCTCCTTAATAGAACAAAATGTTTCATTTTCCCGTATTTCTTCTTTTACTTTGCCAGTAAAAGAAATCTCTTCTTTTACATTTCTGCTTGCAAAAAATATAACTGTTGATTGCTGATACACTTAGATGAAATAGTGGTAGAGTCCTTTTCACTCCCAGTTATTCTTTTAAAAATCTGTTCTGGAGGCATTAATTGCCTGCTTATTTGAACACCAACTGCTAATTTTAACTTTCATTTTGATTAAGGCCAGCACAAAAGAAGGACAGTAATTTAAAAAATAATTTCCTATGCTTTTTTGCAGTCCAGAGGAGAGAGGAATGGAACCGTTTTCCCATCCTCTGGATAGCTGTGGCACAAGTTTTTCTAAAATACAGTGAAGAAGGAAGTGAAGTGAATATTTGTATCTAGCTGCTACTCTTGCCATGTGACTCTAGTTGTTGATTTTGTCTCATGTCCTCTCTTCTCAAAATCTCACTTTGATCACTCTTCATATTACAATTTGTCTGCTCTCAATCCAAGACTAACCATTCTGTACACGCCCCTTTCTACAAATGATTTTAACTATATGAGAATACATAGCTGTGTACACGCCCCATAGTTGTCATTTGTAAAAAAATACAATAAAATAATTATATATATATATATA
>NW_010331365.1:852-2329 GCF_000700745.2 Antrostomus carolinensis | reverse complement strand
CTTGCGGGGGGGCCTCTAAGAACAAGGTGACGGTCTCCAAACACGTCTGGGATTTCCTGACCAAGGAGAGTCCGGCCAAGTTGACCCGTTTGAAGGAAGAAACCAAAGTGACCATCATGTCTGCCCGGCCAGGAAAGCCCTCAAAGCTCTCGTGAAAGAGACGGAGAAAGAGTTGAAGAAGAAAACTCAACGTCACGGTGACACCTTGAGTTGTGTCACCACCATCTTGGAACCCAGCGGAGCTCTGGGCAACCGCCTGGCGCTGCGGCTGCAGCGCAGGGGGGACAGGTCCCCGGGGCCGGGACAGTCCTGGGGACACGACGTCTTCACGGCCACCAGCCCCGAAATCGTTCTGGTGAGTGGGGGAGGAGGAGGAGGAGGAGGAGGAGGAGAGGAAGAACCCGAGCGTCAGTGTCCCATCTGCCTGGGCGAGATCCAGAAGATGAAGACGCTGGAGAAGTGTCGCCACTCGTTCTGCGAGGACTGCATCACGCGGGCGCTGCAGGTCAAGACGGCCTGTCCCATGTGCGGCCGCTTCTACGGGCAACTGGTGGGCAACCAGCCCCCCAACGGGCGCATGCTGGTCACCCGCGACGCCGGGCTGCTGCTCCCCGGCTACGAGAAGTTCGGCACCATCATCATCCAGTACGTCTTCCCGCCCGGCGTCCAAGGGGTAAGGTGGCACCGGGAACGTCCCACCACCCCACACAGCACCCTGGGGGCTCCTGAGGGGGTTGGGTGCTGCTGGCACCTGGGTGTCCCCAAAACTGTGCTGGGTGGCACTGGCACCCATGGGTGTCCCCAGAACTGCGCTGGGTGACACTGGCACCCATGGGTGTCCCCAGAACTGCGCTGGGTGACACTGGCACCCATGGGTGTCCCCAGAACTGCGCTGGGTGACACTGGCACCCATGGGTGTCCCCAGAACTGCGCTGGGTGACACTGGCACCCATGGGTGTCCCCAGAACTGCGCTGGGTGACACTGGCACCCATGGGTGTCCCCAGAACTGCGCTGGGTGACACTGGCACCCATGGGTGTCCCCAGAACTGCGCTGGGTGACACTGGCACCCATGGGTGTCCCCAGAACTGCGCTGGGTGACACTGGCACCCATGGGTGTCCCCAGAACTGCGCTGGGTGACACTGGCACCCATGGGTGTCCCCAGAACTGCGCTGGGTGACACTGGCACCCATGGGTGTCCCCAGAACTGCGCTGGGTGACACTGGCACCCATGGGTGTCCCCAGAACTGCGCTGGGTGACACTGGCACCCATGGGTGTCCCCAGAACTGCGCTGGGTGACACTGGCACCCATGGGTGTCCCCAGAACTGCGCTGGGTGACACTGGCACCCATGGGTGTCCCCAAGTCCTCATGGGTGTCACTGACCTAATGCTGCCACCCTTGGGTGTCCCCAGAGCTGTGCTGGGTGGCACTGGCACCCATGGGTGTCCCCAAGTCCTCATGGGTGTCACTGACC
>NW_010331365.1:0-752 GCF_000700745.2 Antrostomus carolinensis | reverse complement strand
TGGGTGTCCCCAGAACTGTGCTGGGTGGCACTGGCACCCAGGGGTGTCCCCAAGTCCCGATGGGTGTCCCTGACCCAATGCTGTGCCCCTGGCACCCCTGGGCACCCCCAGATCCTGTTGAGTGTCTTGAGCACCCCTGGGTGTCTCCAAACCCCACTGTGTGTCATGGGCACCCCAAAACCCCATTGGGTGTCCCCAAAACCCCACTGGGTGTCCCTGACCCTCTACCCTTGGGTCCCCCAGACCTTGTTGAGTGTCATGGGCACCCCAAACCCTACTGGGTGTCCCCAAACCCTGTTAGGTGTCTTGAGCACCCTTGGGCACCCCCAAACTGTACTGGGTGCCCCCAACCCTCAACCCTTGGGTCCCTCAAACCCTATTGGGTGTCATGGGCACCCCAAAATGCCATTGGGTTCCCCAAAACCCTACTGGGTGCCCCCAGATCCTGTGGGTTGTCAGTGATACTCCTGGGCACCCCAAAACCCTACTGGGTGTCCCCAACCCTCTACCTTTGGGTCCCCCAAACCCTACTGGGTGTCATGGGCACCCCAAACCTCACTGGGTGCCCCCAACCACCCTTGGTTCCCCTAAACCTTGTTGGGTGTCATGAGCACCTCAAACCCTACTGGGTGCCCCCAAACCTTGTTGGGTGTCTTGAGCACCGTGGGCACCCCTAAACCCACTGGGTGCTCCCAGATCCTGTTGGGTGTCATTGATATTCCTGGGCACCCCAAAACCCTACTGGGTGCCCC
>NW_010331364.1:8959-9293 GCF_000700745.2 Antrostomus carolinensis | reverse complement strand
CCTTCCCACCCAAACCAGTCTGTGATTCTGTCTCCCTGGAGCCCCTCGGTGCTCACACCTCCACAATATCAAGAGCACTTTAAAACCACAGGCTGAAGTGATGGAGGAACTGCTGGAGCCATCGCTGATGTGGAATATGAGGAGAAAGTTTTAAAATAGGGAGCTGTCCGCAGCAAGGTGGAGAGCTGTGGTCAGGCCAGCGGTGGGATGGATGGAGCTGGAGCAGGCACTGCCTGGAGCCAGAGCGGATGCTGCTGGGCTCCAGCGGCGCGTGGCAAGCTTTCCGGTGAGAGCGGTGAGCTTTCCAGGGAGAACAGCGGGTTTTCCGGGGAGA
>NW_010331364.1:2456-8890 GCF_000700745.2 Antrostomus carolinensis | reverse complement strand
GGAAAAGCCAGTCCCGGGCAGCAGCTTTCCCCGGCCAGCCCCTGGGAGTGTCGTTCCGGATGCGCAGGGAGTAACAGCCCCTCCAGAGTGAATCATCAGGTCAGCTCCTGCAGCACAGCGGGGTCAGCAGCGAGAGCCCCGTCTGTCCCTGGGGACTGGCTGGGTCACAGGAGGGGACAGGATGGCTGTTGGCATCTCCCGGAGTTTTGGACAGTGCAGGGCGCTCTTTTCGCCACTCACCCCTGAGCAGGAGTTAACCTCACGGTGGCAACAACAGATGGAGCACAGCGGTGGGACACAGATTCTCGCTGCTGATGGCAGCAAGTGCAGCGAGCCACGTGCCCAGCTGTGACCTGGTCTGAGCCCAGGGGAATGCAAACCACTGAAACACTGGCCTAGTTCTCCTTTTCTAAAGTGTCTCATCGGTCTGTGACAGTTGGTATTCCCTGCCTGTCCTAAACGGAACAGATGCATCCAGGCTGGAGCAGCTCCCCGCTCTGGAGTCCTGGCAGCCCGCCCTTGCACTGAGGTGCAGCTCTGCTGCCCGCAGGGCGTCCGTCTGTCCAGCAGCCGAAGCGCCAGGCAGGACTCATCCCCATGTGCTGCGGGTAAACAAAGTGTGGGAGGAGGAAGAAAACACCTACAGACTCTTTGCTGTAGCGAGAAGATAAGACCTTCCTAACTTTACCTGTCAGACTTTAATTTACTCACCTGGTAACAGAAAGGCTTCTTCAGCCCTTAACTGATGGGATGGGCTTGTTCACCCCGTGAGGTTTTCTTTCTGCACAGATAGAGGAGTAAGCATCGACAGAGAGGAGCAGGTCTAAGAACAGCCCTCATCCCCTAGGAGAGCTGAATAGCGATCACTGCATCTGTTGGGCAAGTTCTGGTTCAGGTGTATCAGCTGTGAACACTTCTCCAGCTGGGCATTCTCTAAAGATAATTTATAATAAGGTGGTCAACCAGTTAAGAAAAGAGCATTTCCAAAAATTCCCCAGCCGTGGTGTGACCCGTGGGAGCTCTCTGCCCTCGGCTCGTCAGGCGCTCAGGAGCTCCTTGCAGAGGCAGAGAGGTAAATAAGCCTCTGCTCCTCTTCCCTCACACACCCTCCCTTTTATGTGGATATTTTCTGCCGTGAGCAATTCCTGCTCTGCTGCTTTCACTGTTCCCAAGAGCTGCAAAATGGAATTAGCACGCATTAATGTTTTTCACTCTTGCTTCTTGGGCCCAGAAACAGCAGCGAATCATCAGCAGGCTGGCTGGAAAGCCAAGGGTGAAGTCTGGGGATAAACATAATTTCATATGGCTCATGATCCCAATTCCTGTCCAGCGGTGACAAGGGGCAGAGCGTCTCTTGGAGGGCTGGTGTCTCAAGAGATGACAGTGACCCTGCTTGGGAGGGAGCTTTCCAACCCTTTTCCCCTGCCTGATCACACAATTCCACTTGGCCATGTTTTCTACAGCCCTTTGGCCACCTCCCCTGTAGGCTGTGTTTTGACAGCAGCGTGTGAGATACGCTGTGATCGTTAGCTGCTGAACTTGGCACTGTGACCGGGCTAACTGAGCAGCATCGGGTGGGAGAGGCATTTCTCCACGTAACCACTTCACCCAAAGCCTACGGGAAGGAGAGTCCGGTTGTGTGTTCCCTGTTGCCACAGGCAGAACTGCAGTCCTTGTGTAACCACGGGCGTTAGCCGAGAGCTCTGCCCTGCCAGGCTTTGCTGCCTTTTGTGGTGGGACTTAAACAAAGGTGTTCATGCTTGAGGTCTCGGCGTGGCCGTGGAAGTGACATGGGACCAGCACTCCTTCTCTGCCCAGTGTAAAACTGTCTTCAGTTCCTGCTTTCGGTTTACCACAGAGCTTACCTCCAACATGCACCGGCAAAAACTAGCCCAGCGCTGGGGAAAGAATGGCCAATAGCAAAGTCAGTGTCTGTTTACACACTGACAGCAGGCGGGCTGGGCGGCTGCCTGGATGGCATTTAGCAATGTGTAATAGGGAAAAGAAAGGAAGAAAGAAACAAAAACCCCCGAAACTTCTGTGCAGGTACTCAGTGAATTCTCAGTGCTGTGATTAATTCAGCCTAACAATAAGTTTTACTTATACTAAAGGAAATTACTTTTCTAGTTATTACATACATTAAAAAAAATCCTAAGTACATGAGGCTTGATTTTTCAGGGAATGGAAACCCCGTTCTTACCAGCCTTCCTAGGAGTGGTGATGCTCTGCATCTTGGAAGCTGGGACAGAAGCGAGGACTCCTCTTCCCAGATCCTTTGACACAGCCATGTCTATACTGGAGATACCACCAGGTTTCTGACGTTCCAGATGCTTCTGGTCCTTTTGAAGAAAATCCAGTTGATCCTTTTGAAGAATCCAGTCCATTCATTGTACTGTACTCTTACACTTTGCTTTGCAAAAAAACCCTGAAAGTCTTTCTGCACCTCACAACCCACACTTTGGATTTAAAAAGTGGAAGGCATAGTGAGACTGCATATAAACCAAGAAGTGTTAAATAATACCAGACTAATCACTTCCTTTAATTTTCCTTAGACAGGAGGTAGGCAGAACTGCCCTGTGTCCTTAGACTGCTGCTGCTGCACCGTCAGTTCAAGGGAAAGCATGACCGGCTTCCCCTGTAAGCAAACAACCTGCAAACAGAAATTGCACGTTCATGTTGTTATTGTATACAGACTTACTCCTGTGTGTTGTCCAGTGCTGCCTCTACAGCCTCTTCAGAGCTTTTATTTTTTTTTATTTTTTTTTTTTAAGTAATTTAAAAGATTTTAAGCAAATATGCTAAACCTAAATAAGGTCACACTTCCTATTTCCAAGACATAATGGCCTCCAAAAAAAAGCAGTGGGTTTTTTTCTGGTAAAAATGCATGTTTATTTTGTTTTTAACTGAACAGACAGCCCTTACACTTAGGAGTCTGCTTACCTCACCCTACCTGCACGTGTGCATAGAGCCTGCACGCTCTGTCTGAAGGACACAATGCTCTCTGGTCCTTTCCCCTCCCAGCTGAGCCCTGACAGCAGACCCAGCACTGCTGGCAGAGCCGAGTTTATCAGCATGCTCTGCCGGGCAGCTGGCCGTGGCCTGAGCCGGTTCCCTCACCGGTGTGAGGCTCTGGAAAGCTCCATTTGTTGTGCATCCGTGGGAGAGCTCCCTGGGACTGCTGCCAGGCTGGGCTGAGTGTCTGTACCTGAGCTTCAGTGAAGCTTCAGAAGGCTGGAGGGAACTTAAGCAGGGACAGCCGTTGTGCAAAGCACTGGAGGAGGGAGAAGCGCGAGAGGGACTCGGTCCTCGTTGGGCCCCTGGGCATTGCTGACACTCGTACAGGAGCAGGCAGGCTTCTCTTTCCAGAAGCATTACTGGTATCTCCAGGTACTTGTGCACCAGGTAGGGACACCAGGAGAGCTGGCTGGCAGGAGCAGGAGGGGTTTGGACGTGGCAGTCTATTCCCAGCTCTGCCACTGATTTCCCATGTGGCTTCAGACAAGGCACGTTAATCCCATGTTGCTGCCTGCCTTTGTTTACAGGGTTGACAATACCAGCCTGCCTCTGATGAGCACTTTGAAGCTTAACTGATATTTTCCAGATGCTTTAGGGCACCAGAAGGCTATCCTGTCAAAGTGAGGGTCAGAGCAGCAAGTGGCAAAAAGATGGCATGCTAAGTCATGGTGAACTCTGAGCTGACCGTTTCCTCTTAGGAGGGAGAGTACAGTGCTAAACAAATGACTGAAAGCAAGAACTTGATCCTTTCCAACACAGAATACTAGAAACGAGGAGAGGGGCAATGAAAAAGCAGCAGTCACACCAGCCCAGGCAGTAGTGTCACACCTGCACTGTTAACACCACGCACAGTCCTGGCTCTCCATCTCAAGGACATGGTAGAGGTTGGAAAGGTGCACAGGCCAAGTGGCTCGAAGGTGCTGTATAACCCATACACAGGGAGAGACGAAGTAGCTCTTGAGGGGTATGATGAAGATCAATGACATTTGCCAAGTGGTACAACAATGGCAAGTCAGTTTTTGCTGTTCACAGTCTCCCATCGTTGGCAGGGCTCCTCACCAAATGAAACCCACAGTGATGGGTCTGGAGCACGCAAAAGCATGTCCTTCTGGCAGCAAAGGGTAAAGCTGCTGCTCTTGGCTTGGCTTGTTTTTAGGCTCTCACTTCTCTGGTCACTGCTGGTTGCTTTCGCACAGACGCCTGGTTTCACCCAACCAGCAGCTTGTATATCCTTACCAGTGTTGTCCATGAGGTTAGACTGGGAGCTGCTTTTCAACACATCGCGTGATGGAAGTGTGAACAGAGCTGCAAACAAGGGAGGAACCAGCAGGCCGGTGAGGCTGGAAGTGTCCGTGTCACTGGGTGGCTGTGCCACATGGCCGGGCAGCGGGCAGGGCAGACCGCACATTTGCCGTGGTAGGGCTTCTGCCTCGGGTGGGAGGACGCCTTGTTCCACCGCAGGGTAAAGCCCTTCGCAGAGGATTAAGCACCAGGGGCAGACACAGTAAGCAAAGACTCACGTTAACTCTTCATGGCTTAGAAAACAGGCTCCTCCCGAAGCACAAGGTCGAGTTTCTGTCCCAGTATTCCTGGTGCAGAACTCCTAGGGTTTGCAGCATGAGTGATTTGCATCTTGGGCATTTAACCCATTGAGCTGAAACTTCTTGCATGCGTATTAGCCCAGAAATAATCATTTATACCTTGGTTATATCTGTCCTCGAGGAAGCGGCGAGCATCGGCGCACGCACATTGTAACCTGTGCGACAGTGTTAGCAGGGGTGTTGATATCACGGACTGGGGAAAAGAGGAGAGGCTTTTTTTTCCTCTGGAGGTAGCATGAAAGCAATAGAGTCCGTGTGGACAACTGAACCAACTGTAGGAAAAGGAAAAGTGTCCTTGGTTATTTAAAGCAAATAACCCTCTAAGTTGCCCAACAACATTAAGGGAAGTTAGAAGGTACTTATTTGTGTGCTAGCTTTGTGCTCGGTGAAAAATCATCCTTTCTATTTCCACTTCTCACAATTGTAGTGTTGAAACTGTTCCAGTGTTTAAAAAAAAAAAGCTGTGGGGAATCTGCATTTCAATTTAATGGGAGTGGTTTTGCTCTGTGATGGTAATAAGGTACATCTATTAAAAATACTTTGCTCTAGTAGCTGTTTGCTGAAACTAGAATCCTTTGTTCTTTTTAAAGAAAAGAAAAATCCAAACCAGGAGCACTTCAGCTGATCTGGGCTCATCAGGTCCAACTGCAAATCTAACTACAACTCAGCCTTACAATCCATTTTATCTAAGTGCTCACACTAGGAAAAATCAACCACAAAAGACAAGAAGAATCTACTTTAAGTGGAAACAACAATAAGTAAAGCCCAGCTCTGAATGCAGGGCTAAATAGAAGTATCTAATGTAAAATTTGCCATGAGAAGGAGAGTTCTGGTTGATGACCAGTGTTTCCAGTTGGCAGGGGGAAGCAGCGAACGCGAGTGCTGGTGCCTTTCCTGACAGCTTGTGTTTGGTCTTTTTCCAGTACGCCACGACAGGCTGCTCGCTGACACTCCATCACACAGAAAAGCCAGAACACGAAGACATCTGTGAGTATCGTCCCTACTCCTGCCCATGCCCTGGTGCCTCCTGTAAGTGGCAGGGATCCTTGGAAGCCGTGATGTCCCACCTCATGCACGCCCACAAAAGCATTACCACCCTTCAGGGAGAAGACATCGTTTTTCTGGCCACAGACATTAACCTGCCAGGGGCGGTAGACTGGGTGATGATGCAGTCGTGCTTCGGCCACCACTTCATGCTGGTGCTGGAGAAACAGGAGAAGTATGAAGGTCACCAGCAGTTTTTTGCCATCGTGCTGCTCATCGGCACCCGTAAGCAAGCGGAGAACTTTGCGTACAGACTGGAGCTGAACGGCAACCGCCGGCGGCTGACCTGGGAGGCAACGCCCCGCTCCATCCACGACGGGGTGGCCGCCGCCATCCTCAACAGCGACTGCCTCGTTTTTGATACGGCCATCGCACACCTTTTTGCTGACAACGGAAACCTCGGCATTAACGTGACTATCTCTACGTGTTGTCCGTGATGTATTTGCATAGCTAGCGAAACCTAGGCTGCCTGGACATAGTGCTTTACCTTCACCAAGGGTTTTCTTTTTGTTCTGTTGTTGGTTTGGGTTTGTTTTTTTTAAATGACATCTGACTATGTCATCATGTACGCTAAGGTTCCTAACTAGCCAACATTTTTAACTTTGGAGAGAAGAGGAACAAGAGTGTCCTGTAAGTGGTATGAGTGGGAAAAGGTTTTTTAAATTCTTGGGTGCCTTAGGAAGATTCCCCATACACAGTCACCTTTTTTAATTTAATTCTATTTTATTTAAAGAGTGCTTCCATTAAACGTGGCTTAAGAGACTTGAAGGACTG